>NC_053115.1:23790504-24003004 GCF_010015445.1 Perca fluviatilis
AGTGCTACAGTGGTATTGACTCAATTATGTTTGTCTACTCCTTGTCTTTTATGTAGAGATATGCAAATTAAAAGTAAATGAAAAAAGCTAAGTGTGTTTCCTTTAAAATGAACAAATGCGAAAATACTGTTTTAATCAGCAATTATCCACTAAAGTGAATCCTTAATTTACTTGATTTGCAGAGTGAGGCGCAATCAATGTAATCCAGCCACTGTATAATCAAACAAAGAGAGAGTTGCTCTATAAACGTAATAAATCTGCTGTACAGTAGCCTCAGGCAGAGAAGTGTCACATTTCAACATTACATTGCACCTCACCATATAGTTTGACCTTGAGTGCTGGACTACTGTGAAATGCTGTAAAACGCTTGGTTTATATGGACAAGAAATCTTTGCAAACCAGTCCCTGTCCCTGTGTGTGTGTGTGTGTGTGTGTGTGTGGCTATGGAACATTAATGAACCTTTAAAATGTCATCTTAAGATTTTGTGTTATAATGATCAAGCTTTTTATATTTTGCTTTAATAACGTTTATAATATGTAAACAGTCCATGTGGAGAGCATTTTTTTTTTTTTATGTATTTGTCTGATATTTTTTTATCCAGTAGATATTAGCCAAAATGTAATCTGGACATAAAACACCTACAAAAAGTATTGGCACTAACTGGACAATGATGAGGAAGTCTTGGCCCACTGGCTACACAGAAACCCCTTAGAAATGTTTCCTCCAGAGGCCAAATCGTCGTCAGACCAGTGGCCCATGGGTTCCGAGATTGAGTCATAATCACTAACTGTCAAAACAAATCATTCTACTTTAATCATGAAACTGCTCAATAAAAACAAACTGCCACAAAAAAATTTTTTTATTGACTGCTTCTTTACTGTGGTCAGTGTTCCACATACAATTTTTATATCAGTGCTGACTTACAGACTTGTACGTGCTGGCCAGTGTGTCCTCTTTCAGTGGCTCCAACTTGGGACCCTGAAACAAGAAGGTATCAAATATGAATATATGCAGAACAAGATTTTGGCTCTATTAAACATCTGGGAAAGAATGGTCAGTGATGCAAGAGGTATGGACATTATTTACTTTATTCTTTAAGTAATTATTCTTTAAGTAATTTATACAAATTTCACTTAACCAAACTTGTGTTGCATTGCATAAAGTTGCATGCCATTCTAAAGCATCAGCTACTTTTAAGAAAAGTAGCCAATGTCACCTCATCATTCCAAGAAAGAAGTTACATAAGGACAAAAGAGTACTGATGGTTTGCGCATGCAGTCATTTGCACCTTATGGGCAAATTGCACCAGTTTGCAGGCTGCAGGCACAAATGGGGTACATAAAAGTAGGCAAAGGAAATGGACTAAGTTGGACCTGTTACTGTAATGTCGTTTTTTTCTTCCTTTTGCTCTGCTGTTATATGATATCTGATGGGTTTGAGATTTGACATTTTTCAAAGGCCGTTGTGCAAAACAAATTCCCAGGGCTATAAAGGTTACATTCATTCATTCATTCAATAATGCCATTGTAATTTTAAAGAAAAACAAGTGGAAAACATGTAATTCACCACATGTGATTTATGTCACCAATATCCCTAGGCTATATGCAGTCTATAAATGTATGATGTTATGAATAATGAAATACAGTATATGTAATTAAACAGAATGAGCTTTCCATCTTAAAGGTTATGGTTTTTGTGTGTGTGTGTGTGTGTGTGTGTGTGTGTGTGTGTGTGTGTGTGTGTGTGTGTGTGTGTGTGTGTGTGTGTGTGTGTGCATATGTGCGTGTCTGTGTGTCTGTGTGTGTACAAAGGGAACATAACCTTTGAGGAAAACTCAGAAAACTCATTGCGTTGTATTTGAGAGAGCAGAGAAAGAGAGCGAGATGGACAGAAGGTGTGTGTGATAGTGGTGGCGGCATTGAAGTATGGGGATGGTTATTGCATTCAGAACATTCTACAGGTTATGAATTGCTTTTGATATTGCACTCTGAGTCCCACTGGGTTGGCAAAACCGAGGGTTAGAGAGAGAAAAATGCTTTGAGAGATTCCGAAAGGAGAGTAAAATGAACATCAAAACATGGGGATATCAGGAGTTAATGAAAAAAAGAACAAACATAGAGAGAATGAGATGGAGCAGAAGATGTGGCAGGAGAGAGGGAAAGAGAATTTAATACGTGGTAGCAAGAATGGGTCATAGGATACAGAACAAGAAACGAGAGGTTGAGAGGTGACTGTGCTTTGTGTTTGACCGATACACGGATCTGCACAACACCTCTTGGAAAAGCATTGTTTTGACATGCTTTGAGTGCAACATTTGCTGTTTTTGATCATTACAAACACACAAAAACATGTTCTGAATTATGCTGTCAGTGCAAAGTTGAATAGAAATGTACAACATGTAACATACTAGACAGTTTATGAGACCTAAATGACTGAAAACACACAATAGTTTTGTTCAAGCAGGATATTTTCCAAATCATTCAAGCACTTAGCTGACACCTTGTCTCAGACATAATTGTGAAAACACAACATTAAACTATTCAAGTGAAATCCATGTGTCTGAAGTAATCTTGCAATTGTATAAGTAGCCTCGCAGGCAGGTTTACAGATATCGCTATATATATGTGCACAACCTGCAGTGCTGTGTGTGTTGCCCAGCGGTGTACTTCTCATATTCTTAACACATTAATGATTCTGTGCCCCCAACATGTTTGAAAAGCTAATGCATTAGTTGTTATTATTTTGCATAAGTTATTTAATAATGAAAATGTTTTTTAAAATGAGGCGACAGAACGACAAATTGCCCACACACAGCCTTTGTTATTTCCTATTAAATTTATTCCATTGCCTGCTCAACAAAGTTAATATTGATGGCTGCTACATTCATATGCATTCATATAAATCTATGTGGGCACAAAAGGGTCAAAATATGATTGCTCTGTGCTCATATTTCCTTATCTCTCGTATTCCACCTAAAATTATACAGAAGGAACAGTTTCATACCTGACACTCCAGTTTATCCAGCAGCGTCTGCAGCCTGTTGACTTGAGAGCACCAGTTCTCTCCCTCTTCCATGCACACACCTGAAGACAACACAATACTAAATCATCAGAATGACACACAAAAATGTATATCTGTGTCCCAGTTCCATTGTGCATTCTACTTCTAACTGAATTTGAGTAAATGCAGTAGCAGTAGTACATCCAGCAGTCTACGTTTTGTAGTATTAATACATTTTAGAAATTTAGAGTTGGAAGCCCGCTGAGAGTTTAATTATTTGATTGAAGATGTCAAGAAACCTCAATCAGTTACATCCAAACAGACGGTGAATCAGGTTCCAACTTCTTATTCCGTATACAAAAGAAACCCATCTCACTTCTGATACAGTTAAATGACAAACTCAGGGTTCATATTTTTTCATGCAGGCTCAATATCTGATGTTCAGTCTATCAATACTAGTGACGAAATCAACATCAATTAATCGTCTCTACAAAATGTCAACATGATCTTTCTAGGTTAAAAAAAGTCCTCAAAGAGAGCTTACAGCTGGCTCTAATTATGTACAATACTTGTAATGGCAGTGATGGAAATAATTCACGTGTACACCACTGAACACAATTTCCCTAATGGATGACAATAACAGGAAGTACATTTCATTATTGATTTGCTTTGGTGGGAATGTAAAACTAAGTATAGAGATGTTTAAAATGTTAATTTATAGTATGGTGTATTTTGTCCAAGTGGGAAGACTTTGACACAATGCTGCATGCATTTAAGGACAAACCTGATATAGCTTATTCCTTTGTGCCATGGAGCTTTATTGTTGTCTAAAAAGTATAGGTCAGAGGTGTATAGTCCAGGTGCCAGAAAGTAAAAATCCTGCCATGTTTTTGGATCTGCCTCTACATCTAGAACAGGTGTTTTCACTAACGAGCTCATCTACCTGGTAGAGGAGCTGGTTTAGTGATGGTTGGGACAGCTGCTGGACAGGATTTCTACTTTCTGGCACCTGGACTATACACCTCTGGTATAGGTACAACTGAAATCACATTTAGTCATCCGTTTTGTAGTCAAAAATAATGTAAACGTCATTTAAAATGTGGGCGCAACATGTTTCTGCATCATGATGAAAATGTGCACTGTAGTTTATTTTGATTTAATCCCACATTAACCATTCCGCTGCCATAAATTCTCAGCAGTACAGCAAATGCACTATTTACTCCTGTTGGAGGAATGTTTGTTAAAAAGTGCAATTGCCAGGAAATTGTTTGCCATTTTTAGTATATTCATGACCCGGTTTATAAAGATTGCATTTCAGTAGGAACCTAGGGGCTTGAGGTTGAGAGTAGGGAAATGAGAGAGTATTGGCAATGTGCTAATTATTAGTGTAAAATGTTAAGGGATACATTGGCTTTTTGTTTCATGGGATTTGTTGAGGATAATAAAAAATTATAAAAATTACATTTTTTTAAATTAAATAGTTTATTTTTTTACATAATATGATATTCCTCTTACCCGTGGTCAGGATGCTAGAGCAAGGATCTGATGGGGACATGCACAGGTTATTATGGATCCTGCGACCACATCGCTTGCCATTCCTCTGTACTGCTGTCAGCTCCGGTGCCTTTACCTCTCTCCTGCCATGACAGCGGTGGCGACCCAGGGATACAAACATCAGAAAGAGAGACAGCAACTGTCACAGGGGTGTGGGAAAAAACACAACAGAAATAAGAAGATATGGCAGACAGAGCCACATGGGGGAATGAAAAAGAGGGAATGGTATGAAACGGAGGACAGAGAGATGACAGGGAGAGAGAGGATGCGAGAGAAAGGCAGAGAGAGGCAAGGAGAGAGGTAAGGTAGGATACATTAATAATTAATTTAAATCAGAAACTGAGATAGGTAAATGTGAGAGAGTGAGCTGGTGCAGACTGAGAAAAAGGAACCAGAGATAAAGAGCAAGTGTAGAGGTGAAAGCATTTAGTGATGGGCTAGATACACATCAGTATTAACCCACAGGCTTGGTGTTAGGGACTTACACACACGCACACGCACACACACACACACACACACACACACACACACACACACACACACACAGCTCTCCTAGATGGGGAGTGTTTGCTGTCTGTACATGCATAGTGTCAAGGGCAGGACATCAAGCACTCTGTGTGGTTATGAGAGTGGGACACTTGAGACAACCACTCACAGTGTGTGTGTGTGTGTGTGTGTGTGTGTGTGTGTGTGTGTGTGTGTGTGTGTGGATGTGCGTGCATGCGTGCGTGCGTGCGTGCGTGCGTGTGTGTGTGTGTGTGTGTGTGTGTGAGTGTGCTGCATCACGCTGACAGCGCAGAGGGAGCGCATTGCTATGAGGTTCTCATGCTGAGAACAGCCTGGAGCCCAAAGGCCACTGCAACAGCCATGAATCCATTGCAGGAAAGCAGAGGAGAGAGAAATAAGCTTGTTGCAAACTCAATATGTCTCTAATTCAGCCCCTCCCAGAAAACACCTCACAAATACTCCCTCTTTTTCTTTCCAAATTCTATACCTCTTTGAACAGTCTTAAAAGAGTTATTTGTGGCAAAAAAGATCCTCATGTCCTTCCGTACGCCCCCTCTCTTCTTTTTTCCATTTATCTCAGTCATTCTGAACAATTCTGTCATTCATTTAATTTTTGTATTCATCTTTCCTTGCTTTTCCTTTCTCCATGACTCACTTGTTCTGTATTTCAATGCCACCCATATCATCCTTTATTCTGCTCCCCCTCTGCTTCCACCAGTCCCCTCCCAATAATTCGCCTTGGCTATAATCACTCATTTATTTCCAATAATACCAGTGTGGCACCCAGAGGGGAGAGAGGAGAGCTCTGCTGAGCCCTGACACACACAGTGTAACAAACAACATCAGCAGCAAGCTACGGAGGTCGGGGAAGAATCTTTGTCATTTGAAAATGTTTAAAGTCTGTTTTGTATTGTCATTTGTGACATTGACCTATGGTGATTTACTTTTTCATTAAATGTCCTTGGTGGATTGTTTCGCTGAGCATCTTCTGCATTGAATTTCTTTAATAGGTAATGCATCATAGATATGAGCCTATGTCGGGGTCTTTGATGAACTACAGTGTAGGGAAAAATGTATAAAGTACAGATCTTTCATTGCAAAAAATAGCAAAGATTTTACCATTTTATACAGTGACTCATGCACAGTGGTTCACCAAATTGTTGACAGCAATTTCGATCTGTTATTCTATGAGCTCCATTTACATTTAATGAAAGTGTTTTGGCTCTTTGACTGAAATATAGAATTTTAAGCAGTCTGCCTATTACTAATGAGGGAACTTTTTGAATAATTGTGAGAATGCAGCACATTCAAAGGTTTGGGCCGAAAGACATATCTGAAAAGAAAGGCCTCTGAGTTACCACTGATTTGTTGAATTTCCTTACCAATGCTGACTTCACTGACAACATTTTTATTTTTAATAGCATAGAAGTCGTGCTGCTTTGCATTATAGGACTGCTTTCTTGCAGCAATTTTAATAATATGGAAGAATAAAGTGCAGTATATTAGTACAGTGTTTTGCTTTGATGATTGTGGTTTGAATCAAAACCTGATTAACAACACACCACTCTCTGAGGTCTTTGGTCTTTGCCTCCAAATTTCAGCCTCCAGGCTAGTGTTTCCTAGTTTGGTAAAGAATATTATGATATAATATGGTTTTAAAACAAACGAATGAACTGAAATGAACTTTTTCTAGTCTGCCTTATCCCTGATGGGGATGGTAAGGTGAAATGTGGGTTTATAATTAGAGAAAGACTGTAGTCTTGAATTGTTTCAGTGTGTTTAAGTTGAAGCACTTAAAACACTTATAGAGATACCATGTTAATGGTTAAGGTTATGGAAAGATGAGCATTAAAGGGAACACAGTTAACTGTTTTTTGGAGATACCCATATATTTTTTGATGCACTTATAAGAACATCACACTCCTATTTTGTCCAGCTACATAATTGTAACCTTGAGACATGCCAGCCAATTTGAAGAATCCGCTTCATTTCACCAATGCATTTTGGCACAGGGCCTTCATCAGGGTGAGTTTGAGGCCATAGTATAGTATAGATAATGTCTTGGAATCTGAATAAGTAACACACAATACAGACAGTGTCATATTGCACTACTAACGGGGCAGGGCTGCTTTGCTCCTCCACAGCCTCCATGGCACACTGCAGGGACCTCTGTAGAGACAGTAGCTGACTGGATGTCTCTCTTAGCATGAACCTTGTGACAAACTGGCCCAACACACTGGAACCCTGGTATTCCTGAAAGATAGAGAGGGACCAACAGAAGGACAAGTTAAAGCACATAATACTCAAACTCAAGCAACAAGGAAGTAAAAGCATGGCAGAGACAAGACAGATCGCAGAGACGCAGCGAGAGATGAGTTGATAGCTTCTCCAAAACAACAATTACAAGGTACTTGTGAAATGTGTGACAGCGGCAATTAAATGGGTTAATTAATTCTCTGAACACATACATTATTCAGTAACTCATATCCAAATTCCAAGGTGGAGGAACTTTAATAGGAAACATAATTGCTGCACACGAGTCCCCAAACACGAATGTGATTATGTACTCTCAAAGTACTCTTATTCACGCAATGTGCTAATGAAGTAACAGTGCAGTAGCTCTTCGTCCAGACTTATAGAGACAAGTAGCTTCTACTGAAAATGCATCATGGGATTAGCAGTCCAGAGCACTCCGTGCCAGACCACAGCTGATAACTAGTGATTGCACAATCCTCTATGGATTTATCCACTCCAACAGCTTTAAAGAGGAACCAGAACAGAGGAATAACAAAGTGATCTAATTAAGACAGGACGTATATTTATTCAGCACTCTCCTCTACCCTCTCCTTATCGTTTACCAAGCATTGCTGTTTTATGATGTATTACAATTGAAATCCCTAATTTTAGGTCGTTGCCTTAAAAGGTCCTGAGGTAATTTCAACATATCTTGTCAACTGCAATTACATAATATATTGACTGGGGAGCAAAATGTTAGGCTTCTCTGGGGGTTTTGCTAAACACATTTGGAATATGTGAATATTTCATAAAGCCTATATAAGTGAATAGTTTCTGCAGTAATTACACTATGCAAATTTATAGATTGTCAAATTACAGAGCTAACAAGTCTCTCTAAACTTAAGCTACATTAGCAAAAACTGAAGAGATAACATTTCAATCAATATTTCACAATCTGGGCCAACTGTGACAGATGTTCTTTATCTTACTAAGTGAAGATTACTCCTATGAATTTTAACAGTTCTACATTTTGGGAAATATGCTTTTTTACCCTCTTGCCGAGAGTTAGATGAGAAGATTGATTCCACCCTTTTAACTGTACAGTAAAGGATGCTACCACCAACAGCTTCTTAGCTTAGCTTAGCACACGTACTACAAACAGGGGGAGAAAAGCTAGCTTGTCTCTGTCCAAAAGCAACAAAATCTGCCAACTAAGTTAGCTAATTAACACGTTATATCTCGTATGTAAGGATTAAACAAACAAGATAGTTAATTAGTGAGCTTTAGAGGATTGATAAGCAGATGTTGTTGCTATTGGACAGAGTGACTACTGTTTCCCACTGTTCCCAGTTCAGCTAATATCTCCTGGCTGTAGCTTCATATTTACCGTACACCCATGAAAGAGATATCTTGTGTAACTCTCGGCAAGAAAGAAAAAAAGCATATTTCCACAATTTCGGACTATTTCTTTAAAATCATGATAAGTAATGGAAATGTGTTTGGCTGAGGTGTTTTTTATTGCTCTTTTGTTAACTCATCAGTTTGACAGACTTTTGGCTCCATCTGTGAATGTCAGTGTTTCCTCTCAAAACTATGAATATTTATAGCACCTTGACTTTGTGTGTCTGTGCGTTTCAACACCTATTTTCTTCACTCAGCATGGCTTCTTGTACTGTAGAAGCTTGATTTAAGGCAAAATCACATACAACTAAACTTACCTCTTTAGTTTTATCCATTGCCTTTAAAATGGCAACATTCAGGCTCTCCAGAGCTGAAAGTACACTGAGATACTCCCCCAGGTGCTGAGAAAAATAATCTAATAGAAAATTGGAAACAAACTGTCAGTGTCATTGCAATGTAAGAACAGTCTTTCAACCCCTAAAACCCTTTAAATATTGCCAATTGCCATGACAAATTCCAATTCAAAGAAGACCATGACAAGGGCAGTGAACATATCTTAGACGTGGGTAAAAGTATACGTTTAGTTTTATATACAAGATGGAAGTATTTGATCTTCACATGCCGATGCATCAATAACAATCAATGCTCACCATGACAGGAAATGGATACTGTGTTTAATTTTAATCATCATTTTAATCACCTAGTGTTATAACAGTAGCTCATCCACACCAGCGTACAGTTGACAGGAGTCATAAAGATTTATTTGATGAAATGTAGTCAAACGATAAAGAATCTCCTACACACGCTCACATTTAGGTCCCAAATAAAATAGCACAGAACTGAGAAAACTAGTTATTTAAATGAATAAAAGTCAATGGATGTGTGGGGAAAATGCTTCAACACAGATCAGTAAAGCAGAGACAGAATTCAATCTTAATTATTTCTCAATTCAAAACCTTAATTTACTATAACCAAAGAGTGCACTCGATGTGACACACAGATCCAAGGTTAATGGATCAGCAGCACCTTTTACAATACTCTTACTTAGATTCAATTAAGTTATCCACCTGAATTGTATGGCTCTCAGAGACACTCAGTCAAAAAAATGACTGTGAACTAAATCTGAGACAAGCGGAACATATTGTCATGGAAAACAGTCAACCACTATTGACGTCAGATGGAAAAGATGCCATTCCCATTCAATAAATTATGCAGAAGTTTTATTCTGGGTACTACTGGTATTTACAGGTCTCTGCTCTATTTCTTCACTTATTCAGGCCATCTGACACACACATACATTTTTAAGATGATAGAAAATAGGTCAATAGATCTGTGCCGGGTTTTTTTCTTCATATTTACAGATTAAAGTCAGTATTGCAGGTGGACGGTGGTGTTGTTGGCTGCAGTGTATATTTTTCACCTTAAAAAAATTCTAAAGAATAGAGAGGCTTTAAAGAAATAGTAGAATAACTATTTGCTTTCTTGTGGAGAGTTAGAGAAGAAGAGTGCTACTACTCTGATGTATCATGTGTAAATGTGAAGCTACGACCAGCAGCCGACTGTGGCTTAAAAGAGGCTGTGTCTGACAATTTCTGAAACTTTCTAAAAAATGTGTCAGACGTTTACACCCACTTCACACAGTTATTGGCCAGTTGTGTGCGGAGCTGAGGAAGGAGCAAAGGTTTGAACTTCTCTCTCAAGGTCTCTTTTTCTATTCTTTAAACAGATATTTCTGTCACTTTTCATGCATACAACCAAACGCAACACTATGCATGTTTTTAAATAAAGACTGTTTGACAATGTGCGCCATTATTTCTCATCTCTCTATAATGGCCTGCTTCTACCCTGCCTTTGAGTAGGGCAATTTTGATCAGCTATAAATATGCTTGCCTTCTGACATGATCGGACAAGTTGTTGTAACCAACCTTAAATCTCATAAATTAATGTTACGTTGTCTCATTTATAAATCGTACAAAAAGTGAAGCGTAAAAACAACAAGTTCCAGTGTTGAGCTGTCTCCGTCTGTTTCCAGTCTTTATGCTAAGCTAAGCTAACCGTCTTCAAGCTGTAGACAGCTAAGAAAGTGGTGTCGACCTCATGCATGCAAGTGCATTTCCCAAAATGTCAAACTATTGCCTGAACATTTTCTGTGCTACTACTTGAAGATATGGACCCTAAAGTAAGACAACAATCACTGATGTTAGCAAATTTTAAATACAGCAGTTTAACAGATGAAAGTACTACGACGCAAAAAATAAGACAAAGCACTCTCCCAACCAACCTGATAGCTTGTCAGTGTCCAGATTGCTGCAGGGCGTAACATAACAGAAGAAACATGGGGAAAGTATTGAGAAAGTTAATTAGAGAAATTCAAAGTCATGCTGCTCTTTTTCTGCTAGATAAATTCTATAGCTCCGAACTGTATGAATATTACAGTTAGCCCAAAGGAAGACACACAGATAAGACACCAGTGTTAAAACCATAAAAATCTGTAAAACTTAAGCATATAAACACAGCTTATTTCCCTGTCATTATGTGCACCACAAGCTGACATATTCTGCTTAGAAAATTAGGGTTCTTCACTTTGTCATTCTACATGAATTATAAAATGTGATAGAAATGTGCGTTAATGCAGTTGTGAAAGTGCCTTCTTCTTACTTACTTACTTACTTACTTAATCTGCTGTTGTAAAAACTTTAAAATGAATAATCCTTTGTTTACCAGTCATGGCAGAAATGATTACAGCAGCGAGGGAATATTCTCCGTGTCTTTTAAAGTCATTACGAAAGCCTGGACATGCTTTTGTTTCAGAAGTGATCTTATATAAGAAACAGTACTTTTATTTAGATCAAGAACACCCATTATTTGACATCAGAGCTCAGATGATGCCAACTGTGTCAAAGCTTGGAGCTGGTTAGAGAGGTCTGGTTGGTCACATCAGTGACAGTGCCAGCGTAACAGCATGTCCAAAAGCAATGTACCACACCGTGGTGGAAGAACTGGCAGTAACACAACAAAACATGAATGCAGAGTTGTTACTGTAGCCACTGCCAGACACTCGCTCTAAATGGTTAGATGCACAAAAGAAAAAAAAATCTTACAAAGTATATTAATCAATGTGCTTGTGTGTGTGTGTGTGTGCGTGGGTTTGTTTATGTTTGTGAGTGCCATCCTGTGAGACTAAAACAGAGACTTGACAATCACAGTGAATTCATTGAGCTGAGAAATCCTGAGCTGATACAGACTGTATATGGTTTAACAGATGAGTTAGAAAGTCTTGCTTAGCCGACAACTGTAGGTACAATGTAAAAAAGTGTATAGTGGAAAAAGGTTGCAAATGTTTCATGAAAACAAATCTCTGATCTGCCAAAAACAGTAAAGAGAACTCGTAAAAAAAGGAGAAAACTTAAAAGCATTAAATATATCACGACAGGGGAGCAATGGTCTTTTCCTCTATGGCTGCAGTGAGTAAAACATCATGTGCAGACCAGAATTCAGCAGCTACCCTCAGGCTGATATCTTTGATTGCAATTCTGAGGGAGTAGGCTTTGAAGTGGCTGTAATCCACAGTATTTTATGTCCAAAGGAAGGGGGTAAACATTAATTCAGCCTGCTTGAGATTGGCTACAGGGCTGTTTTTTACTGAAGACCTCCCTCCAGCTGAGACATTTAGCCTGTAATGGATTACTTGATAGAAACACAATAACTGTGCTTTTAAGCTCCAAACGTGCTGTTTTTCTGCTTCTTACTAACTGTAAAATGCTTAAGTTTAATATAGCACTTGTAGAAATAGATAGACTAAACATGATTAATTTCCCCAATGCAGGATTTAATTCAGAGCCCATTTCAAATAAAAAAAACTCACTTATTTTGTCGGCCATCTATGGAGTAGAAAAGCTCCTGTAGCTCCTCAGTAGTCAGGATTCCATCCGCAAAGTAGGCATTGAACTCTTCAAAGGTCAGCTTGCCATCATCTAAAACACAGAGAAAGTATAGGTGTACATCATTACAGAAATAACATCTGCATACTAATAATAGGGTTGTAACCTAAGTGTGTTGCCTCTTAGAAGATCAAAAAGTCCAAATAATCATCCTAGGATCGCATGAGCATCATCTTAAGGGAATCCCCTTGTATTGTTTTTGTTTTAACTATATTATTGGCTTTATGGTGTCTAAAAACCTGTTTTCTATTATGTCAAAACAATCTCTCCACCCTTTTACATATTCCAATTGCACATGAACTGATCCATGGGGTCAGGAACCTGGGATGATTACTGTAAAAGATGCTTAAGACATAAAAGCCCCTGTGTGCCTTACCCTCAAAGTCTGTGAGAAGACGCTCAGAGAACTACGGTTACATATGTAATTGTGTCATCTGGTCTTTATGTGCTTCATGCTAAGCAAACAAACATTTTGGGGTCAACTATTTGTGGCCCTATCTATAAAAATGTAAGAGGTTACTTAAACTTTGTATGTTTGTTTTAATATTATCAATAATTTAGAAACATGTTATTAATCCGACTCTGAAAATGACTAAAACATATCACCAATATGCTTCAACTATTAATACTGTAAACTGTATGTAGTTCTATTGTTTCTATACCCATTTTTTCTATTTCTGGTCTGGCAGCACACTAATGTAACAACTTGAGGAGCACCATCTTAGTGCAAATGAGTCCTTTGGTTTCATCTAGAACTTTTCTACCATGCTCTTTCTTCCATTCTCATCCTGAAGGTCCACATTGTTTTGGTCATTTCTAGGCCTGAAACTAATAATTTGTTTTCATTTTCAATAAATTGGTTGATTGTTTTTCTGATTAGAGCCTTTTAGTGTTATACAATGTCAGCAAACAGTGAAAAATGAGTCCAATTTGACATCTTCAAATTGCTTGTTTCTTCAAACCAACAGTACAAAACAGAAATGTTCTAAATGTACAATGATGTTGATGAAAGATAGTAAATAGAAAGCAGTAAATTCTCACATTTGACAAGCAGGAACCAGAGGACATTTACGTTTTTGTCTTGGTTTAAACAATTAACCTATCAAAATTCAAAGTTGTAATTTTCGTCAAATTGATTAATTGTTAAAGCACTAATTTTCACAGTTTGGTATTGGTGGCATGCAATCAAACACAAAAGTCAAACATGATCTCAACTTTATGCTGTATGTATAAAACTTGGAAAGTCCCAATCACTAAAATTGTATTACTACAAACACTTTGCAGAAATATTCCACAAACTACAACTTTAAAATGGAAGATGCTACATATGCCAGCAGCTTTGATTTTTCTACGTTTCCTCAAACTAGTTAACTGTGAGCACAGCTTGTTGTGACAGACAATGCACGGAAAAATCAATATCAGAAAAAAATAGCTTGTTTGTCATCTGTGAAGAAGTGCTCCTTTGTGAGCCTACTATCAATCTGTCCACTGTCACAGATTGCATAGAGCAGTCAGCAGTTAGCCTGCCAGAGATGTTTTAATCATCATAAAAGAGTCCACATCAACAGACAGATATGTGTCTGTGAAGAATGTTTCTGAGCCACGACAGACACTCAGGCGATCGGAATACGGAGTTAGGTACTCAGTCAGTCAATGTGTACGAAAGACACACCAGAATGGTCAGAGTGATACGATGGAGCCAAGATGACATACAGACAAATGAGTGTGACTTTGTATTTGATGAATCAGGCAAACAGACTGGTTTTGTCATAGAGGGTCAGACAGCTAATGGGACAACAAATAGCCATCCAGCCATGGCATTAGTGCACCCATAAAGGAACTATCACTTCTAATTTCCGTGCCTTCTTTGTGCTGGATGACTTTTAGCTTCATAACCCCATTGAGTAATCCCCCCAAATAATGACCCTAAAACACAAAGACAAAGTAAAATGAGAACAGTTTAATATTCCATAGAGTTCCAGTTGGCTGACTCAGAAGAGGGCAACCTTGAAGACCATCTGTTCAGTTGGAGCCTTTTAGACACTGCTCATCATTACCTCTGACCAGAATGTGTAATGTGCTGGCCGAGACAATGCCTGGTCCATGGCCATTTACTTACTTTCTTTTGTTTTCATATGGTCTTTTTTAATCTTCCTCCAATTCTCTATATGCTTTTTTTCCTCCTCCACTTCCAGAGCAAGATCAAACTGACAACAGGACTTTAAATATCTTTTGCGATTTGAAGTAACAAAGGTTTCCAATTTGGCGCTGTGCTTCTGTTTCTCTGTTAGAAGTAAAACATGAAAAGTATTGTACCACAGTAGCAATACATTTAAAGAATGTCAAAAGAAATTGCAGTATAAAGCAGCATAGCAGCTCTTCAGCATCTTGCACCACACTTTGTTTTAAATCTAGCATTGCAAGCGGGTATTAATCAACACAGTCATGTACTATTCATTGGTTAAGGAGCAATGAATTTGTATTTCTGAGCCATCAAGAGTAATTTTTGGGTTTCCATTATGCATGCTGGAGCAAGGACTGAAATGTGAGGCACAAGCAGAATATTATGTAAATTCTTAAGGTGAAGGCCATGGCTCCATCTTTTCTTTGCCCACTTAAGCTTAAGTACAAGTATACGGTTGATGTGTGCTTCAATAAAAGTCTATACTTCATGTTCTTCATTTCAACCGTTCACTGAAAAACGTTCTAATGTAAAATACAAAAATGGAGCATGGAAGCAATGCACAAAAAACTATTTTAAACAATAATAAACAATAATAAGCACCATAAGCATGGTAAGCATTGTCAAAGACAAGTGTGCTTCAGCTTGTTATATGTTTTAACCAATCACAAGAGCTGACTGCAGTGATTATTTGGTGCTAATTCAGCAAACTGCAATACAGCTGTTTATCCTGAGAATATATATATACAGCAGTATATATATATATATATATATATATATATATATATATATATATATATATATATATATATATATTATATTATATTATTTACAAATATTTCTCTATCATAAAATTGTCTCTATCATGATCCCCTCAGTATAGATTTTAAACCAAGTATTTTGGGGGAAGCTATATTGATACAGTAATATCACATTTTGTTGTGCTTTTTATATTTAGTTTTTTTGTTTTACTTATATTTTGATGCCATCTGTAGTTGGTTTGTGGATCTGAGACTAAGGCTCCCTCCACATGTCTTTGTCTTCTCTCGCAGGTTTACTGTATATTTGAAAGGCTTCCTAAATTTGGGGTGCCAAACTAGACAGGCAGCAGTTATGCTCAGTAGTGACACTCTTGATTATCAGTTTGATGGACTACTGATGATGTACTGGCAGTCTCCTCTATTTACTCTGACAGTTCTGGGTTAAATGTCTTGGCTGCAACAAATACACAAGCCTGGACCGCTGTGTGTTTTTACTTCTTCCTCTTCCTCTTCTATTATTAGTTTTATGATAATGAGAAAATCTGTTCAGAGTTGATTGCGAGGACCCCATATGAGGTCACTTGATGCTGAAAGGGTTGAGAGAGTTTTCTAAAATTGACATATTGATATGAACATTTTGCCACTTCCTGACCCAAACCTGCTATGGATCATAACTAAACAGTTCATAAACTCTCTCTGTCCCTCACAGCTTGCATATGCTCAGATAATGTGATATGCTGTTGTATTTGAAACTCTATTTGTCTTAAATGTATCACTTCAATTATTCATCCTCTTACAGTCCTATCAGAGCAGCCGCAGCATTCAGTTACTAAACAGATTCGGAACCCAAACGCCAGCTGATGCCTCTGAATTAATAAATGATTCGTACATGGCCCAACGGCATATATGTAGCACACATGGGTTCTATAAGTAGATCACAGTTTCCAAAAACACTCATAGCATACACATTATGTATACTATGAACAACTTATAAAGCATTGCTCCTGTCACGTTCCCAGTTAATGTGAAGCTATTCCTGGAACATTTTCAGAGAACAAAACAAGTTTCCTTGAGAATAACTTAATCATAGTCTGCAAATGAATAATTTCTCTGCATCAGCAAATGTTGTTGACCCTGTTTTAACAGCAACAGGAGCTCTATGAACAAACACAATACCTGTGTATGTCTTGTTCACTTGAAATCAGACTTTCATATTACTATCATTTTAATTTGTTTATGTAATCTGATGCTGTTTTTCAAAATATAATATATCATATGAAACCAGACGACCTAAGAAATCTAGTGGTACCAACTATGGCATGCTAGCTTCAAGGCTAAATAACGCTCCAAACTTAGGCAGGATTGCTGTGAGCTTAATCATATTCATGTGTGATGATGTATTAGTAAGTGAGACCATTTTTTGGAACTTGTGTCACTGTATAAAATGACATGTTGTGACCTCTAGGATAATCACAGCCTCCTGAAACTTCAGATTTGACAGCAAAATATTCATTGTGTGAACTCCACTTTAGTGTAACAAAAATAGGTTTCAAGATTAGTAATGCTGTTTACATCAAATTCCTACCCGGATGTCACCTAAAACTAGTAACATAAATGTTTGGCTCTCTTTAGGTGGCAGATTTTGGTTTCACAATGATGAAGACAGTTTAAGAACAATTAGATACAAAATAGGATGTAGTCTCTACGCGTGATTTTTTTCACCGACCCCCCTAGTTTGGGCTGAGCCCTAAATGTTTACAACATCTTGCTCTGCCCCTGGTGATATTCTCCTTTAAATGGAACCAAAATCGAAGCAGTTAAAGCACTCATACAGCACATTTGCTGCACAGGAAATTCTATTATTACAGCAAAATAAAAGTAGCTATACATCATACTGTAGGTTGAGTCAAAAGCCATATTCGCACTGCTTTTTAATACTAATATCACTTAGGAATTTCAAGGTCAGAAAAATGTTTTCATAGAAAAAGTAAGGCTGGTGAAATGTGCTGATTCTGCAACACAGCAGGACGCAGACAGCTAGTGTGTGGATTTTTCTTCTTAAAAAAAGAGTCTGAATACTCAAAACGAAGTGCTCACAAAACCAGAGTAAACAAGAACCAAATGAGCAAGCGAGGAAGTCCTGTAAAGTAGGGCACAAAGTAGGCTGCACTCTTATCTCTCCAAAGGTTAGTCCCATTGCAGCCTCTCCTAAGTGGTTTATAAATTCCCATGAATGCATCACAACTTCAAAAGCAACTAGCATTGCTGGAGAGAGTTGGGTCTTGTTTCTTCATGGCAAACTCATACGCACTGCTGTATACCCAAACCATTTCAGATTCTGGTATTCTTAGTATCAATGCTTTACTTAGGATTTGTTCCACCAGGCCAACTGTGAGGAAAGCTGTGATATAAGCTTCCTTCTAGCTTCCATATCCTAATTTAAGTCTCTATGGTGCTTTTAGATCGCACTGCTTCTCGATTCTCCACCTCACTAATGGTCGGAAGCTCAATGGTCTTTTCCTCCACATTGGAGAAGATGTCAGGTGTGAGGGGAGTGAGGTTCATTAACAGCTGAGAACAAAAAGAGGACATGATCTCATCACAAGGTGTTTTCTATATTTATGGGAAATTAATATCTGGATAAGGAAGACAAACATTTCCCAGTTCTAATTTGAAGTTTTGTTTTGATTTACTTGTTTTTTAAACCGAAACTTTAAGCTGCTATCCATAACAATTTCAAACAAGATTGCTGATGTGTGACCATTTTGCCAATTAGTTTATGGCAGTTGGGGTTGCGTAAGATGGCTAATTATTCTCAAGATTTCATGCATGGGTAATAGTCTCAAACCTTTAAAGCATATGCTTGGACTACAAAAAAGTCATGAACCAAAACTGAGTTTGACTTATTTACAGCCTGCTCTTTTCTTAGAAAAAAAATTATCCCAACTCAAAGTTGACATACTAGCTTTTTACACAGCTTTCAACTGTATTCATCTCCTTCATTGGAAGGAGTTTGCTCAGATGTTACAGAGATGGATTTGTTGACATGCAAGCTCAGTGGTCAAGTCAAGTCAAATTTCTGTATGTGGCTTCAAAATCACAAATCTCTCATGTTTGTTGAACTCACCCGGGGATACAGTATGCTGTAGACAAAGCAGAATAACTGCTAAAGTTCATCATATTTATTAATTGACCAGATTAAGGTACACAAGTTTACAGAAAACAAGAGGCAGGCAAGGCTTAAGAAACAGATTTCAGATGATAGAGGTTAGCAAACACCCTATATCCTTAAGTCCTCACAGCGTGACATGGTTAGAAGATTTAGAAAAAGTGGATAAGAGAACGTTCTGTCTAGATTGTTTTGTCAAACTACAATTTCCATGGTCAAGAAGGAAGTTTTATGCTAGTACTAATTGATAGTTTTTTTTAGCCAATTGAGGGCAGCAAAACAACCTGCTAACACAACAGTTACGTTTTGCGTTGTTCTGTTGTTCTGTTTGTTTGCAAGTAAGTACCTTACACATCTTTCAGGCACAGAGCAACATTAGCATTAATTTGGAGTCGTGTTTCTGTCCACCTGACAAACATAAGTCCAATATTCACTCTCCTTTTAGTCTCCACAAACCTCTGAGGGATATATCCAGTAGTTTATCTGCTAATCACTGTTCACCAGGTAGTCACTAACTTTGTCTGCCTGTTGTTTGGTGCTGGGCAGGTAGCAAAACAGCTGAAAGACGCTAAAACGCTCCGTAGAGCTGAGTGGTCCTTAAAGTGCTACAGATGAAACAGCTACTACGTTAGCATGTCGAAATATCCATGAACAAATTCAATGTGCTGATATGAACATGTTTCAGTTGAAAAATATAGTACATGGATCTTGAGTTGGGATTGTTTTGTCATACTACTCATATTAGAACCTTTCTTGTTTCCTTAGAGTTAGGGTTAGGGTTTCATTTCAACATTTCTACCATTGTGCAGTATGCTCAGTCAGACATACAGTACATCTCTTAAATAAACAACACAGTCTCACTCCCATCGCGTCAAAAAGTGACCCTTTGTCAGGTGACTTTGGCATTTGTTATTGACGCAAAAAGTCTCCTTTAGCGTCATATTTAGACGCACTTGGTCTGGACTCTTGCCCTCACTTTTTGACGCTCTGGGTCAGGACGTACATTGAACCGACATGCGGCACAATTAGGTTTAGGAAAAGATCGTTGGTGGGGTTACAAAATGTATGTCTCAGTGACATGGGACAAGAGCGGGACACAAACCCTGGTCTCTTGGGTGTTGTTTGACCCATCCACCAGCCCAACCAACTTCCTTATGCGGAATTTAGGTCTTTCATTCTACTCACTACCGTTGTCGCTCTTAATACTACATCATCTTACAGCGCTGCGGTCGAGCTGCTGCTCTGCCCAGTGTGTCCGGTACAGATGCTAAGGGGTCAGAGAGCCACTGACCAAGCGTCCGTATTTTACAAGTTGGGAGTGAGAACAGTTTGAAATAAAATACTGGTTTATTATTTAAAGCATTCTACTGCTATGGACCTCATCTTTATTTTGTTGATATTACATACTCAGTCTAATCCCAGTGGTGTTTATTACTGAAAGATAAAGACCAGTGAATGTGCGCAGTATATTTCCTTTGTGTTTTCCTTTTATAGTAACACTCCTCTTTCCCTCTCCCCACCATCCTTTCTCCATGGATAGTTCAGTGATGACAGTCTTCGAGCTCATTATAAAAAAAAAAAATCCAACAGAGAATACATTTGGCCGTAAGCCACAGAACAATCTATCACACGGAAGACTCATCATAGCGAAGGTTAAGAGCTGTAGAGAAGTAATTGCTGTTTGAAAGCATGCTGATTACAGCCCCTGTAAACGCAACAATGTCCAGTTGATCTCCACTCTTTGTTGATTTGTTTTATGACATCTTATTTCATCTGTTGTTAGGCAGAAATTAACATATTTTTTGGCAGGGCGTATCAGAGGCAAGGAGGACCGTTATTATGCAATATTATGTTTTATACAATAGTGAAGCTTAATGTGCTAGAGTTTATTTTTAGAAGTATTTTAGGATTTCATAATAAAAATGAGCTGAAAACATGGGATCATTTTGTGCCATCACGGCAAGATAGTTTCAACACAGAAAAACTCTAAAGCAATGACACAAGTATTTTCTTTCAACAGTAACTGTTTTAGTCCACAATTTACCCTCACACACAAGAGACGTTGCTCTTTGATTTGTTTTTATATATAAGATCACTGTTTTGGATTGACAACCAAACATTGCACAAACCGTATACGCCATTACTCACACTTACCTTATTATTAGCAGCGGACACACATGAATTTAAGGAATTTGTGTGAAATTACTGCATAGCCTATCTGCCAGCATGGGTGTATGTGTGTTTACATTTCTGAGGATGAGGAGTAACCTTGTTTGCTAATAAAGCCATATTATCACCAGCTCACTGCTAAAAAAATAACTTGGTCCAACCATGACTCACATTCATTTATAACACCCATTCATCTGTGTTGACAGTGACAGAGAGGTGCTTAATTTTGTGTGACAAGTTGTTCCACTCGTGGCTATAATACAGCATCTTAGCATCATTTTAATTGGGCGGAGAAACTTGTTGGTGCATGAGGAGGAAAGCAGCTTCACTTAAAGAGTCATACATGCAAATCCTTTATTTCTCCACCCAGATTGTCTAAGGCACAATAACAAGTGGAAGAATGTGGGGAAACAATAAGCATGCATTGTGACAAATTACTCACCATTTTTGTCTGCTCTGCGGAAAATCTGAAAAACAAAAATGGGGGAGGAGATGGTTATTACCTCTAGCCGAGCATCACTAAAGGGGTTCTTGTGGTACACAAGTACAGTTTAGAAAGAATGATAGCAATTTGTCAGAAACACAATAGGATGTTTGACGTCTGCTGTTGACGGTTCATTTGAAACATGTAACAAGGTCATTCACAAAGAGTGATGTTAGGTTGAATGCCAATTCAAAGTATGTGTCAGTTGTAAAATAGCTTCAACAATTATCACTTCTGTAGTAAATACTAATTTTAGAAGCTCAATAGTCATTATCTTGCAGGCTCCTCAGTCTGATAAACTGCTAAGGGGAAAAGCTAAATGCATTGAGATGTATTATTATTTCATGTTTAATGCTCATTTGTTCTATTTGTTTGAATGTCATATGTTATGTTTTATTTAATTGTATTGTGTTGGGTGTAACGTGATATTGTTTGTATTGACTGTTTTATTAATGTAGGTGTAAACATGTGTATACTGTATTTTTTTAATATTGAAGAGAGATCGATGTAGTTGTTGCCAATGATTTGGATGGGGATCCAAATAAACAATTAACAGAGGAGCAATGGTGTGGCTCCTCTGCTAACGGTTTATTAACAGTTGAGTCATCAATAAGTCATTCATCATCAATTTTGCCATTCATCATCAAGGCAAGGCAATTTATTTATATATCACAATTCAGACACAAAGGCAATTCAAAGTGCTTAACATAAGCATAAAATACAAAGGAAATAAAACAGAAAATACAATAATTATTAAAGCTGCAAGCAGTATTGAGCGGGCCCTCACAGATTCCTGCATGTCAAGGGTTCCTGCGGGATGCCGGTCGACACGGCCTTGAATTTCAGTGACCCTGCACACACGAGGTAGACCTAATTCCCTTCATGAAGTACATAGCGTTGGAAATTACATATTTAACATTTTGTACCACTTCCTGTGTAGCGCAAGACAACACACACTATGTATATGTCATGTTGATGTATATCATGTGTACCACACCATGTACATTTCATGTAAATTGGATGATCTTTGTCACACAACGCTGACTTCCTATTGCAAGTAGGTGGCTCTATGACTATAACTCAATATCAGGCTTGGACCTTTATTAAGCATGAGAAATTTCGAGCAGATTGGACAATGACAACTTCCTTTCTCACAAACCAAAAAATGTGGGAGTTTTAAGCCTTGATTTAAAAGATTTTAAAAGATCAATAATGCCATAGTGTAGAATCAGGCAGGGAAATTAGGCCAGCTGATATCCCTGAACAGAGTAGTCTATTTAATAGACTGACTCCAAGAATCAGTCACTGCTGCTTTTTGCTTCCGTTGCAGCTAACTGTATTCAGTGGCCAGTTGCTGCAACTGCAAGTTAAAACACAACACCCACCACTCCAGGCTTCACACATATGGGATTCAACAGACCATTTTCACTGCAGACAACATGTCATAGAAGGAAAAGCACAGGAGCAATTATTAAAGATACCCGAATTACAGTTACAGGTGCCATGCCACCATATATGCTGGCTCATTTACTGGTACGCTTAAATTAAACAGAGCCATCGTTAGTGTTATTAATTACACCTGTGCATTCCCTTTTATGACAAGTCTAAAAACCTGCGGTGAAAAGGCCTACTTAAGCTTTTGCTGCTGTTCTTGCAATAAAAGCAAAACATCTGTTATGAACTCCACAAAGCTCTTTTTATATGGCACATATAATACTGTTCAAATATGGTGAGGTTGTGTGCATGCACTTATGCATAGTGTAAAAAGTGCAAAACTCGAACCCTGAATAATGAGAACTATGACAAGGATGAATGCAGAATAATAGCTGACTTTTATGCATAGCCAAAACAATGTTTATTTTTTGGGTGAGGCTATTTGCACCCCTGGTACAATTAGCAGTGTATGCTATTCGTACCCTGGTGAAATTAGAAATGAATGCTATTCTTACCCCACCGGTGCACACAGCAATGTGTTCTATTAATACCCCATCTGGTACAAATATCAATGTATGCTATTTGCACCCCTGTGCATTTACAGTACACTGTTAAATGTTTCTGTAAATTTACACCCAAATTTCAACATGATTAACCTGTTATATTTAATAACTGCGCCTTACTGTCAATTTTTAGGGAATATTTGTTAAATAACACCAAATGTTTGTTATTTTACATCTCATTGTTAAATAACACTCATTTTTGTTATTTAACCGCACATCTATCTGAAATAACATGTTCATACAGTATTTTTTGGATTCTGGGAAGGAGCGTAGAAGAAGGCATTTGAACCTGCAACAAACACACGGAGATCCATGTCGGAAGATCGCGGTTGTAATATCGACCAAAATCTCAATAATCAGGTGAGATAAACTCGAATTTCTTTAAAGTCATGTATAGTTTTAACATCAGTGATGTTGATGTATACTAAATGCCACGGACTTGCATGACATGAAATGAACCTTTTATATATGTCAATGAAATTAACTAACTTAGCTAGCTAGCTGCTAGGTGATTCCAGCTAGCAAGATTTCGATAGTTTGTCCATTAATCTTAGAAAACAATTTATTTCAATGTCCATTCATGTATACGATCTAAATCTATAAATAATAGGCTAACGTTATGCCTAAGTAGCATTCCCGTGGTCAAGTTTGTGTGCCATTCTTGCCATGTCTTTCATTCATTGCCACGTCTGGTTAAAGCAGGTTCATCCTGAAAATCAAACGGCTAAATACATTTACTGATAGCTGTTAATGATGCTAGATAGTTGGTCTAAGACTGTATTTGATGATTTCATGTCAGCTGCTCATCTTTGATGGATTATAGCAGTTTGGGCTACAAACTGTCCAATCCAGCAAAAACAGCTACTACTGATTGGGCTAGTGCTGTATCTATGTGAACAGCTATTCTCTTTTAATTGCATTGGGATAGTGCACCCGGTTTTGTGCTTTTTTGCTGTTTGGATTATCATTGACTTGTAGATAAATGTGTACATTTGTTTTTGTTTTAAATTACAGATGCAGATGCAGGGTACCATCCCTGATCACACTGCTGATCAAGATGATCTCCCATATCTTGTATGTAGTGAATTCAATGTTATCAAACTAAACACTGTATTCAAAATGAAAACTAAAACAGAAATTTGAAAGTTAAAACATTTGTTTCAGGAGAAACGGGAAGCCGCTTCCAACGCTGGATGCTCAGCATTGAGGGCCAAATTGTGTGCGAAGGGACCCAGTCCACCTTTGTGACAGAACTGGCGTCTTTTTTTTCTTCCTGTTTTTACATCTTTAACCTACAGTACCAAGAGGAGGCAGCCTGCACGCTTGAATTCATCCAGAGGTAAGATATTGTCTGTTAAAACCTGCATTTGTTCTGGCCTAGCTGTGGCTCAAGCATGGTTTTAACAGGTCTGGTGATGGGATTTAGCAATTAACTTTGCTTTAGAAAGTTTGAGTGCAACTTACAATATTCATAGAGGCAAGAAAATAGTGCATGTTGAGTATAGTTCATGTACTAGTTCATGTATTTGTTGACTTTGTTGTGCTGTTAGTCTGTGTGAATTACTAGATTTTCAACTAGTGTATAATTTTTTCAGATGCTTTGTGGGTATAAACCCAGAAAAAAAGGACAAAGGTTGCAAAGAGGAAAAAAACGAAGAACGGTCAATTCACACGTCACCATCCTCTTGCGTAGGCTCATGGACTTTCAGTGGGATTTCATTTGAAAATGGTGAGTTAGATGTATACATTACACATATGTTCAAACAGCAATGATTCAGGAGACTGGGGAAATTCATTCTCAACTCCCTTTCAAAGTTAGAATGCTGAACTCCTCTTCCATGCTCTTTTGTCATTCTGTTTTTGTTCTTTCAATTACTTTTACTCATCACACTTTCTATTATTTTATGTTATTCTGTCTGTTTTGTGCTCTGTTCCTGAAATTAGCTTTTGGTAAAGCCATGTGATTTAATTTTGGATCAAAATGAAATTCATGGATCTCTCTCTCTCTCTCTCTTAGAACCAAAGGCGTCCCAAAGGATCCTCATTGTGTGCTTTGTTTTACAAAATGGTTAGTGGTCTAAGCAGTGACAGTGTTATTATTGTTTATTGCTCTTTACAGTATTGACCAGGAGTTCCATGAATTTAAGTTAAGTCTTAGCTTGAATGTATTCATCCACGTTGAATTTAAGTGGTTTGGGTAACATTAAGTGTTGAGGTTCAGTATTTTGTTATATTGAACAATGTATTTGGGTTTAAAAATGTATTTGCTACAACCTATTTTTAAGCCATAAACATGAGATTTGTTTGTCATTAATCTCAGCCTATGTGTAACATTTTTGAGTGACCAGGAGTTTGAGTCTTACAGGGAGGTGTGTTCAGGTGCATTCTGGGTGTGCTGGTCTTACAGGGAGGTGTGTTCAGGTGCATTCTGGGTGTATTGCTATCTTGAGGCAGTGGGAAGTGATGGCACCATTGACCAACACAAACCTGGTCTAGAGTCAATAACGCAGCATTTCATTGTTATTTTAACAGAGCATTAGTAAAATGCTCCTAGGCTCGTGCACAGGCACACACACACTATGCTTGTTACACACACAGGGACATACAGCACACACACACACACAGACAAACATGCAGAAGATTACAGATAAATCCTCCATCATAATAGCAATGCTCCAAACCGCCTGGCTTTTAAAGGGAATGGGAGATGATCTCTGATTGGTTGATTGCATGTTTCGCGCCCAAAACACACCTCTGATTAATGAAGACACTAAGAACAACCCTTTAGGACCGACGCCTGTTGACCTAGCAAAAGTGGATTTGGACATGCTCTAAACACACCTGCCCGGCCGCTTCATACCTTAGATCCTTAAAATAGGGCCCACAGTGTTGTAGATGTCAGCAATGAACATGATGTATTTTTCTGTGATTGATCCAATCTATGTGTGCTTACATTTGTAAGTATTTACCTTTTCAGTGTTTGTATTACAATAAAAAAAAGTTAATTTCAACACGGAACTAGATAGTTTTCTTTCACTTAACAAATGTATTATGCTTATTTTTGTATTAACTCATGCTAGAATATGTCTATTACAATCAGTGGTACACATAAAATAATTAAAATTACATTTAAAAAGCAATATTTAATGGAAACAAAATAAATGGTGAATTTATTTCCTGTAAAAAAAACATTAACAGGAATAAACTGTTAAAATAACAGGAAAATAATGGTAACACTGCTGCCAGTAATTTCCTGTTTTTTCTATGATTTACAGTAAAGTCCTGTTAAAAAACATTACGGGGAGTGCACTGTAAAAAAACATTAACAAGAATAAACTAGAAAATAATGGTAACCCTGCTGCCAGTAATTTCCTGTTATTTAACAGGGAAATATTTAACAGTGTACCTTGGCATATATTTACACCCAGTTATCCATACTACTCATGTATTACACCTTTTTGGAATATTATTGCCCTGACATTCTTATCCTAACCATAACCAATCCCACTCCTCTTGCCTAAACCTAACCAACCCAACCAGAGCAGGCATATTCATGAGTCTTCCCGTACCACCCATAGACTAACAGTCTATGGTACCACCCTGCAAAAAAAATTCCGCGTTCGCGGGCCCTGACTTGCACACTGACATGCAAATGATCTAATCCAAAATGAAAAAAAAAAAAATCAGATCATTACAGATCAAAGCTCAGTGTTCTAACCACTCACCTAGCAGTTCTTACAAAAAGTTGAACAACTGTTTACCACTTGGTGTCTTCAAGCCTCGGTTGCTAGGTAACCATACTGTATACAAAAAATAGGTACTAACTAACAAACTAACGGTTGTATGCTTTCACTGAAGACAGAAAGCGCAACTGTAGTATCCATTTTCCGCTAGAAATTCAATTGTTACAAACTTTCCTAATATGCCAGTTTCTGCGGTCATTGAAGATGAACGTCCGCCATGATTTCGGTGCACGCGAGCAACGTTTTTTTGTTGTTACGTCACAGGGTGTGAATAGCTCAGCTGTGTGGCCGAGGCTATTCGTGGTGCAAATAGACATTTTTATTTATTTTTTAATGATTATTGATTAATGATTATTGATGTTGATTGTATGACTGTTCTGGATTTGGCAGCGGTTATTGTAGTAATTGTCATGGAGATTTACAGTGTGTTGGATAATAAAAAAAACGGAGGCTTAACCATTCACAACCACTCATGGCAGCAAGTCTACAACACAGCCTTGCTTCAGGGCTGGTGATATTAAACTTGTTTGACACAGATCAGCTGAAATCAACAATAGAATGACTTCAGTAGGATGTGTGACTAACACTGGGAAAGCAATTTGTTCACTGACATGAACAAGACACAAGGACATTCAAAATGACTTATGGCTGCCCAAATGAGGGGTGGTAGTCAACTACGGGCAGCCTTGAAAATGGGCTGCCTCTTGGATGACAAAGGAAAATTCCAGTTTCCAATTCCAGGCAGAACATCAATGCACAGCATCTATCTATAAATTGCAGGAATGTCTGTTTGTCTGTCTGTCTGTCTGTCTGTTATGCGCATATCTCTCGAACCGTTAGTCCGATGGATTTCAAACTTGACAGGTGTCTTACTACAGGCACGAGTAAGTGCCAAGTTTGACGTTGTTTGGATTAGAAATGCTGGCCACTCCCCCTCTCACACTGACTACGTTTACATGCAGCCAATAACCCGTTCAAAACCGGAATATTAGCAATAACCCGGTCGCGCACGGCCATGTAAACACCGGCAAAAACCCGAATATGCTCATATTCCGGTTTTTAAAAACCTGACTGTTACCTGGGTTACCCCTTTTCTAACCTGAAATTTTGGTCATGTAAACGCGTATCGGCATATCCCCATCAAAAGGAACATTGATTTGTGTTCTGCGCATGTTCTATTCGCAAGGAATCTTGGTCTTTTGAGTAGAGGAACTTCTTGTATGCGCCAGAAAACATAGTTATAATAATAATTATATACTATAATAATATAGTTATATATATGTCAATGCAGAAAACCTGCGCGCATTATACCGGAAGTAAACAAGAAGTAGAGGTAAACATGGCGAGACGCAGCACAGCACAACACTTTTGGAGCGAGGAGGAAACCAATTTCTTCATTAGTGTGGTGAAAACCATGAATATAATGTCTTTTGTTGACGGCAGAAAGTACCGAGATAGTGAGATTTATAAGAAGGTGACCGAAAAGTTATTGCGTCTTAAGGTTGTCCGTATGCATCGCCGTTTACGTCGGGATATTGCCATTTGATTACAAATTCCATGTATACAGGAGTAACTCTCTCTGCTCACGCATGTAAATGGGTTATTCCGAATGTTTCAGAAACCCGAATAGTGACCTTAACCTGACCATAACCCGAAAATTGACAGCTTGTAAACGTAGTCACTGAGGACCAGAGACAGAGAGCAGCGGAGCTTTGGGACCTAAAATGTGACATACACCTCAGACCCACTACAATGTGCAAAGTTGCACTACTTTGGACTTGGTCTTTGACTTTTCCTGCTGTTGTATTAAATTGCTGTGAGCTGTCAGAACATAACGTAATCTCTGAGATTATTCCTTCACAGCGCTGTGCAATGCTAGAAAATCTCAGAGTTGAACCGGGCAGATACATCAGTTGTCATCAGACTCACCCTGGGTCAGGTTAATTAAGTCTAGGCCTACTGCTAATTTACAACAAATCCAAATCCATACTTCACCGTTAACCTTCAAGCCACTAAACCTGTATGGAAATGAGCACCTCTGCTGAAGTGTTACATTTGTTAACAATCATACAACACAAGACGTGTCTCTCTCTCTGTGTCTCTCTCTCTCTCTCTCTCTGCCACAGTCCGGTTCTGGAGGTTCATGAACACAGATATGTGCTGATTAGCTCTCATAACGGGCCGGATGGTTAGCACACTGCCATGAGTCCATGAGGCTAATGTTTGATTACTCCACATTTTCATTGTGATATTTTGTGATTACATTCTGAATCTGCCCTGTACTCTGTCAGGTAAATACAGTAGTACAATGTCTTCCACTGATGTGGACGTAGCCTACACTGTAAGTCAGTAGTAACTTAGTAACCGTTCCAAACAGGCACATTTTCAACAGGCACTGCACTAGTGATGTTAAAAGACGTAGATGCAGATCAAAGATCGAAGAAAGAAAAATAGAATCTATTACTCCAGTATGTTATGTCGCTCACTAGCTTCAATTCTGAGATCTGACGACAAGGCAGGATCAAGGACCACAGATTGCACTGGGCAACTGCACAAATAATCAGACAGGTTTTAAATAAGTCCCCAAGGTAACCATAATCACAAAAACCACTTATCTAGACTGAAAACAAAGGTTAGTGCCCTCAAAATGTCAATTATATAATCATCCATTGAATCGCTAAGTCGACACAACATGCACATGCATGCACACTCAACTAAAGTACGGTGGATCAAAGCTGGAGTAGTTTGAAGTAGCTCTTGAAAATCAAATAGATGTTTACAGTTGACAATTTGGGTGACAGTTCTAACGATCAGCTTTGTTTTCATGTCCAATATGTGGGTTAGATAATTGGACTAAACTGGGAAAAACATGCTCTATAAAGCTCTGTCAACTGGAGTCCCTGTGACCCAATGTAGCAACAAAATTAGCTGGTGACTAAAATGTTATCAGTGGCCGAAAATAAGAGGATGAAAGTCTCTACTGTGCGCAGAGATGTCTTTCAAGAAGTTAAGATTTGCAATACAAAAACTAAGTTCGTATGGAGAGAACAGAATCTGATACTGAATCGTTACAATTTAAACTTTATCCTTTTAATTAATTCAGCAAACACCATATTTCTTAAACCAGCAGTTTAAGACTATGACAAATGCAAATTTCTGCAATTCAAATACAACACTGGCACTATAATTTGTTTAAGAATCGATTTCCATAAGCAGCACAGTTATGAACCAGAGGACCAAAATACAATACAATACATCAATACATCTAACTTCATCATTCATATATTTTGCAAAGAAGCCATGCAATTAAAATGAAAAAAAAATGTGATTTGTTCTATTCTATCGATTCTATTCCCCTCCCTTAGTTTGTTGTTACCATTGTTAGCGGTCAGCACTGACATGCTTGTCAGCTTTGACCTACAGGTTATTAATAACAACCGAACCTGTCCCGCACTTTCATTTTCCAGAGGTCAATAAGCTGAAGGTCTGCACTTCTGTCCTCGGTCTGTCAATGTCTGTCTCTCCACAGCTTCAGTTCTGGCTAATAACAAGAGCCATGTCATTTCAACCCACTTCACAACACACTCATTGCTCGCTTTTGATTCATCTGTCTAGACTTAAAGGTGACTGGAAAGCTGCAAATTACTGTCTGTGTTATTTGATAAAGTGAAATGCTGCTTTTTATAGCATGATGACAGGACATTCTGAGCCATCAACGCTCTCACATGAACAAGAAATTCATATCCTACCTGCTGGTATGAGACTTGGCTTCTGTACAATACAGTAAATCTCCTTTTCCCATCTCAGTCAGCAGTCTTTTTATTTTCCTCCCTCTGAACTGTAACACATTTAAAAGCCACCCCCTCTTCCTGCTTGATTCAATGAAGAACAGTTACAGACAGTACGGTAAAAGTTGTTTGTTGTTCGGCTTTGTGTTTTAGGCTCTCCAGTGTCAGGAGAAGATAAGGCATCATTTACAGCAAGTCCAGAAAAGGTCAGACCTGCTTCCCAGAGCGCTGCTGTTCTGATGTCATGTGGCAGGTGTTGAGACAGTGGGTTCTCTCAGGCTCTGCTGACACACTGTTTTGTGCAGGGCTTAGATATGTTTGAGATAGAGGAAACCAGAGCACATGATAATATTTCATTGAGTATGTTCTATGTGCCATTTTCCTTGGGGATTCTTAGTGATTCACTAAGATGTGTATTTCTTTCTGTTTCCTCGAATCCTCACATGCCATGCTTTTTTTTTCTTTTTTTTTCTCGCAGATGGAGAAAAGATGAACATCAGGAGAGGGAGGACTGCGATGTGTGTGAGAGAGAGAGAGAGAGAGAGAAAGAGAGAGAGAGAGAGAGAGAATCAGATGGAGTAAGTCTAAGAAATGCAAAACCGTGGGATGCGCAAAACAAAGACATTAGAAAAGCATCACCTCCAACCATCACCAGCGTCATTAGTATCCCTGGCCTTTGAACGGAAAATTCTTTTGAGGCATGGCTTTGTCCGTCCTTCTAGGTATGTGAGTCAAATTCTGTGAATCTCTGCTTCTTTAACATTTACTGACTGGCTCATTATCATGTGAAAAGGACTCAATATCAACCCACTATTGATCTATTGATCTCTCTGTTTGTAGCATGTTTTTATTTTATTTTTTATTTATTTTTTAAATAAATTGGTCTGATTACTACAAAGAATTCAAATAATTTTTACCCCATCTATTTAGTAATCAGGTGTTATTGTTTTTGTTTAATCTCCAGTAGACTATTGAAAATCAATGTGTACTGCAATAACAAAGTTCATCCACCGGCATTATCTCTGAAAATCTATCGCCATTGATCTTCACACAACCTTTGCTCCAGACACACACAATCTTTATTCTTGTTTTTAGGCTTATTAGCTGACCAGCTGACTTTATTGAGCTTATTTCACACTGTGAGGGCTGGTGGAAATACCTTTTAAATGCGCTACCATATTCTAAAGTCAAACTCTGTCTGCTGACATAATTGGGGAAGCTACAGGCAGAATAAGATGTCTAAAATCCTTCTCCTTCACCAAATAAGAATGGAAAAACAAAACAAAAATGAGGTAAAAAGACACAATGAACAAATAAGCGTGACAATCAAAACTAAGACAGCATGTCCTTGTCTTGCGGATTACTTTATTACTTTATTAGGATTATTACACCATAATCTCTGACACTGGATGTTTTAGGCAATTCAAACACAGTTATGTTTTTGAGCCTGGAACCATAAAGCAGAGTGTGTTTGTGCTTCATCAACAGAGAAAACTCAAGGATGAAGACCTACGTTCACACTGCACATTTTTATATGTGGCCCTTATCAGATTCCAGCGTGAACTGGTTACAGTCTTGAATAAGCGGCATGCACAAAAGAACAACACAACAAAAAGATCAGATTCTATTTGGTTTGTGTTGTTCACACTGTTATGGAAAAAAAAAGAAAAAGATCTGAGTCACATATGAGTAAAAAGCCACTTTTGCCTGCAGTGTGAACATAGCCTAAATGTGGAGGCACTTTGGTGCAGCACCCCGTTCAGGGACAGTTTGCACAGATGCAGTGACAATACTGCCATGTGAATAATGTGTCCGTTTTTAGACAAGGCTGCCTGGGTACTGTATTTGTGACGGAGAAAGATGTCAATAAGGGAAAGCTTAGATTTGGACACACCATTGGCCTACTAACCCAGAACATGTCAGTATGTGATGGATGAATAATTACTGTGTTGATGGATAGTTTCTGCTGCAGTGCTGCAGGTTAATTAGGCAGTGGGTGTTGTTGATTTAAACTCCAATTGGGGTAGTCTGTGTGCATATTTGTGCGTGTGTGTGTGTGTGTGTGTGTGTGTGTGTGTGTGTGTGTGTGTGTGTGTGTGTGTGTGTGTGTGTGTGTGTGTGTGTGTGTGTGTGTGTGTTGCTGCATAAAGCTTTGAAAACCCAGAGGTGTTTGTACAGTACGTGTGTGTGCAACAAAAAGAGGAGAACCCCCCAACAGTTCCTAAACCTGTCCGACTGTGAGAGCTTAATTTATCATGCAGAGGCAGCAGCTGCAGCTCTTCCTACTTTCCTCTGAAAAACACACACACACACACACACACACACACACACACACACACACACACACACACACACACACACACACACACACACACAAACACACCGCCTGACACCATCTTTGGGTGTGTGATGTGGGTATACAACAGAAAAACATTTAAACAAAAAAGAGTCGAAATTAGAACACTGCTATTGATCAGTCATATAGGCTATTCATCCACTCTTTATGGTTTTATGCAGTTGAAATGTATTTGGATTTTTACAGTTCATTTGACAAGACACTGAGAGTAGGCTACTTGCAAGATCAACAATAGCTGTAATACTTTGATAGAATACAAACACCACTTTTCATGGTGATGTATAGAGTAAGAGAGCCAATGCACTCACATCATGAAAGATAGTAAGCCCTTGTCCGGCGCTGTGCAGCGGCTGCTGATGCTGCTGAGCCCGGAGATGCTTCTGTTTGGCCGACTGCAGGCACATAGTGATCATCTCCGTACAAGCCAGCATCTTTGAAACGCGTCGAGAAACACCGTGATCGGGCGGATCGCTCGTTGAAGGGGAAAGCTTGAAGTAAAGTAACGGCAGTAGTCTGGAGGAGAGGCGCGCTGCAGGTGTGACTGATACCAAGTGAAGGCGGAGCAGGCTCTGCAACTTTGTGGTGGTCCATACGCTGCTGAGCAGAGGCTGCCAGCCCCCTCCTGCCGGAGCCGCAGTGATTGGCTCGTTAACCTGCGCCATGCATCGGGATCACAGTGTTAGCCTACTTCATCAGGACCACATGCTGCTTATAGCCTCCGATAACGTTTGATTTATCTGTGTTTTCCGTCAATGCATGGAACACAAGCAGGCTAATCCTATATTCAAATGCACAAACTTCGGAATCCGAACTATAACCCCTTTATGTGAATATTGTGATGCAGGGAGAGATCATTTAATAATTTTAGAGTTATTACTGTAACATACATAGGTTATTAACACTAATGATGCAATTTGTTTCTCTTATGTTGTGTTCTTCTTTAGGGGGTCAGATATACAGACAGGTTAAAATTTACATTGAATGTAAAGTTTAACGTAAAGATTATTCCTGTCAGAAACAACTTTGAGCTGTAAAATTCAACAAGACCAAATTTATCAGACACTGCCATCTACTGGATGTTGGAAGTCATTGTTTTGACATTCTTCTTTTTTTTAAATATATAATTAGTCTATTATAATCGATTATATTCCAATACATTGGCTATTGTATTGCATGCAGGTGTGTTTCCCATTCAAGAATTGTAATTAATAATTTGTAGTCGTACCTTTGAACTGTAGGCCTAATTGGTGTAGGCTATAGCCTATTGGCTGCAGTAATTAAAAGTGGGAAAATAAAACGACGGTGTGAACACGGTGAGATAGGCTAGCTACTTAAAGGACATAATTCATTGGTTTTTAGACAATTTAAAATCAAAATCATAAAAACCGTTAAGTTGAGGGGCGGAGCATAGCGATTCCAAGCGAGCAAAACTATCTCTCAAGTTAGGAATACTCTAAAAGGACAAAATAATTGAATTCTTGGTTAATAATGTTATAATAATAATGAAATATTGTACACAATCGGTTTGCAAAAATTCCCCGTGTGGAATGCACTACAAAACGAACTTTCTATGCTCAACAAATGTATAAAAAAGGTCAAATAGTGCCAGGAAACTATGTACACTTGTGTCTGAATTTAACTTTTATATTATTATACTACTACTATTTTTTATTATTCTTTAATGTACTATTTCGATACTTCAACCTTGTTTTTTTTATTTACTATGACCATCATTCACTGACGTTTTATTTCCTATAGTGGAGAATTGTTAAAATGAAAATGTTCTGTTTAGGAGGTATGACTGTATTTGTGAAAGATTTCTACTTGAATTGTCAAACATTGAGTTTGTCACTGGAACATGCGTTAATTGTGTTCTAAATAAAGATGTGGAAAAAAAGAAAAAAATAATTCCTCTTCCTGAACTTGAGTCAGTTTCACTTTCCGTTCTACCTACTGAGAAGTGAGAGCTAGACATCGCGGCAGAAAAAGAAAACAAGTAGTAGTTCAGTCTTTACTTGGCTGCGATTTTACTTCGAATTAAACATATAAACTACACGTCTTACATTTAGGTCGACTAGAGGAAGCGTGTGTTGTATGCGGACAGGACTGCAGCAACACCACCCGAGAAGGTTGGATGTGAACTTGTCTCATGGACTACAGTCTGTTTGGTCAGAATTGCTGTGTGTTCCCTGGATACATTCTGTGCTACCTGTCGTTTCAGGTGTAATTATGGCCTCTGAAGTTACATCGAGAGTCGAGTTGAAAGAGGGTGAGCAGCTCATCTTGGTTTCGATTTTGTTATGAGCTAATGTCATGTCACAAATCCTACTTTTAATTTATGACATGTAATTAATGCCTCTTATGAAAAAAATGTTTTATATAGGTCATATGTTACTGTTTAGCATTGAATTATATCAGTGTTACAGAGGATAGTTAAAGTGGGTCATTGTTTTGATTAGTCATAACCTTACGTTCTCTATAGTTAGGCCCATATAAAAGCCCCATTGAATTAAAGAACAGTCGTAGTACGTTAACTAGGCTATTTAATATTTTTCAACCGTAATACTCTTGGTGTTTGATGTTTAGGCTATGTGTGAGACGAGAGGGGGAGAAAACTATAGTCCAAGCACAAATACACAAAACAGTGCCATCCAGTGGTTAACGGTCATCACCAAGGAGAAATGAAGTGTATTAATTAATATATTAATAAGCCATGTGAGGAATCTTCCTTTGCTTACTGTGCAGCGGAGGAACTGGCCCTGTCTCTGAGTGAAGCCCTCAACAGCGGGGACGAACAGGAAGCAGTCCGACTGTGCCAGAGAATGTCACAACTGTCAGTTCCAGTGTCTGTCACGGTCCACAGTCAGGCCTACCCTCAGGACTCCATAAGGTGGGACGCATCTTAATATTTTGGCCAAATAGTTCCAAAACAACAACCAAAACAGGAACTTGGTTGCCTCTGGGGAAGGATTTCCATCTTGTGTTTACTTTTAGAGTGAGGTCTGCTTGGAATTGGAATTCTGTAATTGATAAGGATTGGAAAATGAAGGTCAAGTGTGGCAACGAGAAATTAAAAACCAAAGTGTGTGTGTGTGTGTGTGTGTGTGTGTGTGTGTGTGTGTGTGTGTGTGTGTGTGTGTGTGTGTGTGTGTGTGTGTGTTAGGGCTGGGCGATATAGAGAAAATCAAATATCACGATATTCTTGACCAAATACCTTGATGTCGATATTGCGACGATATTGTATGGTTGACTATTGGTGCTTTAACTACATTTTATTTACACAATGAGATTTTTGATAAATAATCACTAGAAATGATTTAATGACTTAGTTTCACATGTGTCAAACTCAAGGCCCGCGGGCCAAATCCGGCCCCTTGTAGATTTAGATCCGGCCCGTATATCAATTTGGGTTCACAATACATTTTGGCCCACCTATAGTTGTGCGCCAAACCAAAAACACAGGAAAGTGTTTTTTAAACTGCAATTACGTGACATTCAAAGCAGAATATGGCAGATTTGCCGACTCAGAGACTCAGAAATTCCCAGAGAAGGAACTCTTCGTGTCAACAAAAATGCGACAAAAATTTCGGGAAAAGCAACAAATTTACAAAAAGGTGACAAATGTCTGAGAAAGCCACAAAAACATCAGAACAAGGGAAAAAGAGGAAAAAAGCTATAAAAATGTAAAAAAAAAAGAAGAAGAAGTGACATGCAGTAACAAAAGCACGTCAATAAACTCTACATGTCCGGCCCTTGGTATGATTCTCTTTTTCCAGTGTGGCCCTCTGGGAAAATGAGTTTGACACCCCTGACTTAGTGGGTAAAGGTAAATAACAGATAGAACAGTCTGGTAAGTTCAGAAAATGACAACACTTTATTGTAATGCAGCCTGTAAAACCAGTAAAAGACAACACTTAACCATATTACGATATTACGATATCCAAAATCTAAGACAATATCTAGTCTCATATCACAATATCGATATAACATCGATATATTGCCCAGTCTTTATAGGGGCAGTGTTTACTTTTAGAGTGAGGTCTGCTTGGAATTGGAATTCTGTAATTGATAAGGATAGGAAAATGAAGGTCAAGTGTGGCAACGAGAAATTAAAAACCAAAGTGTGTGTGTGTGTGTGTGTGTGTGTGTTTACTACTGTATTTAGAAGTTTGAAAGAAGTAGAGGTTGGATGCATCTTTAATATAAAAATCAAGACAAGGCCACAGGTGTCATTGTTTTCTATTCAATAGGTTGCGGGTTGGAGTGGAGGATGCTCAGTCAGATGCCTACATCCCAGTGACTGTTGTGGTTTCTTGTGACATGACAATTGCACAACTTAAAGACAAGGTACTGATGTGACAGCACAACACTTACAGCAGATGATCTAAAAGCCTCATTTTTTTAAATTACTTTAACATCTATAAAATCTTACAAACCTGTAAAATAAAATGATATTAATTCTGACCTTTTACCTGTTTCTTTGCTGTTTCCTTTGTATTGTCATCAATCATTAACTGTACAGTTAGTATGTGGTAATAGGTCAATGGGCCTCTGTTATTATGTTTGAAGCTTTATTGTTTTAATTTAGGTCTTTAAAGTATGACATTTAATTGATGCTATAATTCGGTCATATACAGGTTTGTTTGTGGGGTTTTTTACGTGCATGAACACAAATACAATGCATACACACTTTCTGTAAAACAATGTTGAATCAAAATGTCATTGAATAATTTGTCCATCCCTCATTTTGACGTTCACAGATCAGCCATGACTTTGGGTTCCTCCCCTCGCTGCAGCGTTGGGTGATCGGGAAGCGGTTGGCCCACGATCGGGAGTCGTTGTTCAGCCACGGTATCCGTCAGGACGGAGACCAGGCTTTCCTGTTCATCCTCTCCGCCGAAGCTGCTCATCTCACACGGCAGCAATACAAGCAGGACCAGGAGCAACAACGCATAGAGGGTCAGTAACACACACACACACACACACACACACACACACACACACACACACACACACACACACACATACACACACAGAGATCAAGTCTGCCAATAACAGTTATTTTCGTTGTCAGTTAATCAGTTTAATTAAAAACCAATCAGTCTGTCAGACATATCTTCTGTTGAATCTGTTGAGTCATCGTTATGTCATTATTGCGAATGAAACCCAGACAGGATGATACATCGACCCAAATTCACTACAATGACCCCCTGGCTCTACATTATCCTGCTTATTACACAGCTAATCAATCATTTGACACAAAATATTGATTTAAAAATGATTTTATTGATTTAAAAATGGTCCTCCAGAGTTTATGATCAGAACTGCCTCAATGGTAACAGTCTGTTATTCATGGCAGCAGTCTGCTATTCAGAATTAACAGACCACAGAATGCTTTAATTGACCAATCAGAATTGAGTATTCAACAGAGCAGTGTTGACTCATAACAACCAGAGTGCAAAGTGATGAATTCACTTATTTAATGACTATCTACTCCTACTACACAGGTGTTTTGAGTTAATCTGGCTGATTAGACCTCTTCCCAGGACTGTGTGGGTGTGTCTAGACTGATTGATTGACACCTTTCTGGGCCTCCTGTTAGCTTTTTTGCACCTGATAGGGCAGGACAAATTACACCTAAATCATTCTTATTGGTAGATTAAATTTGTGACGTAATAAATTCCAATCAAAGCTCTGGCCCACCTTCAATCTGAGCAGAATCAGCCAGAATATGAATAACAAACTACTTAGGCAATACTTAGTTTTTATTAGGCAAAGTCTGGTCAAATAATAAGTAAACACACCAAATAAACTGTCCAAACATACTAATGCGTATGTGTTATTTGACAATGTTTGTTATTTGATAAAGACACATTTTGATCAGTACTGAAAATATATTGAGTTTCAAAACCCGCCTTGATTACAGGTGGAATTAATAACTCATCTTACCGTTTAAATTTAAGTTTTATGGAATGATAATTCATTCTCAGGCATCGTGGAGTCAATGCAACTTTTTCCCAGAGGGCTGGGCGGAGGTGGTGGTGAGAAGACTGCTCCTCCTCCAGAGACTCAACATATTCCTCCTCCTCCTCCTCCTAAACCTGCCGTGCCTCCTAAACCTCAGGTCAGAATACAACCTCTGCATTAGACATTGCCAGCAGTGTGACTGAGCCTGTGAGTGTCTACATAACTGTAAATGGATACTGTATATCTGTGTCTGGCTGTAGTTGGGCTGGGCCTGTGCTATGTGTACGTTCATGAACAAACCAACTCGTCCTGGCTGTGAGATGTGTGGGGGGGACCGGCCAGAGGATTACCAGGTGCCTGACATATACAAGCCAGACCAGGAGGAGGTTCTTCGAATTCAGCAGGAACAACTGGCCATGTTGCAGTACGAACAGGTAACAGTGCTGTTCATTAAAAATCAGGCAACTACGATTCCTGGAATATTTTCAGCCTGATGCCGAATCTAATTTTTTGTTAAATTTTTTTAGTTGTATGCCGCCAAAAACCCCAAAAAAAACCCCCCCCCAAATTTTTTTTTTTAAAAAATTATTTACTAGGGGTGGGAATCACCAGAGGTCTCACGATACGATATCATCACGATACTTATGTCACGATACGATATTATTGCAATATTCTGCGATATATTGCAATGTATTACCTTTTTTCCAACTTCAAATTCTTCCCAATTTAAAATGATGTCCCCAAAGGAAAATTTTTGTCAACATCTGTTTTATCTAAAAAGATACACTTCTCTGTTTGTTCATCTCACTTCAATTTTATTGCTGCAAAATGGGATTGTCAAGCAGACAAACTGACCAACAAATATATCATAAAAGATCGATACTTGGCGCCTGTGTATCGACACGGTATTGCCCGCGAAAATATTGCGACACTATGCTGTATCGATTTTTTCCCCCACCCCTACTATTTACAGAGGCATAATATTAGAAACACGTCTCAACATAATGCAGTTCAGTACAACACCCTCACTAACATATAATTGAAGTAATAGCTCTCTGACAGTTTCAAACAAAACTTGGCCATTACATGCATCCCAAAAGTAGACTTTATGGCAGAAAAGCCATATTTGATTGTATAAGATTGTACTGATGAACCCAAACTCAGTGGCCACTGAGTGTATAGCAAGCCGGGGTTTTGTTTGCCAGCTTTCCAACAAGGTTTTACATTTATGAGAAAAGAAAATGTCTGTAGTCCACATCAGCCACCAGCTTCAATTGTTTTTATATTTTTGTTAATATTCCAATTTTGAAGCTATGCAACGTTGCGTGCCATTCTCATTTTACAGTTTGCATACATTTTGATATCTTGTAGATAAAATCAATGTGGGTGTAGGTCTTTGTTAGCCACAGAGCTGATGACGCACTGATTTTGGAAAGTAAAACTTAGTAGAGTCCAAAAAAACTTTGGCGGTGATGCTCATGGAAACTATTGAAGCTGATGCCAAGAGCTTTTTGTTTTCAACAGTCTTCAGAGGGTTCACTTCCCATCCAGATAATGGTGTTTGTAAGGACTCATGGCAGTTTGTAGTGAATCTCTGTATTGTGATTGCCTCCCTGCCCTTGCGGGTTATGAAGGCTCAGAAGGAGGAACGGGAGAGGAACTTCCTGCACTTGTTGGCAACAGAAGACCAAAACCTTATCTCCAACACCACAGAGACGGACTGTCCCATCTGCTTCTCTCCCCTGGAGCCAGAAGAGGGCATCGTGCTCAGAGAGTGTCTACACACCTTCTGCAGGTCTGACACAATTAATCATTTGTGACTCATATGTCGTTAAAGGGATAAAAGTATTTTGTCCTTCTAAAAGTCTGCAATGACCACGTACATGCCATTATCTGTAGGATGTGCAAACGTTAGTATTTAAAGACTGTGTGTGTGTGTGTGTGTGTGTGTGTGTGCGTGTCCTTGTTAAGGGAGTGTCTAAAAGGGACAATAGTGAACAGTCAAGATGCTGAGGTGTCCTGTCCTGAGAAATGTGACAGCAAGCTACTGGATCGAGAGATCAAAGCGGTGAGTGTAAGACAGGAGATCAACAAACTTTTGGAATGGATGTTCAAAATCTCAAAGTTGATGGAAAATAATAAGCTACAAAAAAATATGATAATCCACACAGTTACGTGTTCCATCTGTGACCAGATTATAATTTCAGATCTGTCAATAGACAATGATTACAGAAAACTGTTCAAATTAACCTGAGCACATTAGCTTTTCACAATGTAGTCCTAATGTGATATGACCTGTAAAATGTAAGAACTTGTTTTAGTGGAGCATGCAACAAAAAATATTCATCTTAATTATTCATAAGAATCTTTTTTTTGAGTAAAAAGAACCTCACAACACTTTGAGCAACAGAACACGGCCGATCTACAGTACAGTAAATAGCAAGTCAGGTGGGGATTGTAGTAGTATTAGGCTGTAGACATTTACTCAAATGTTAAATCCACTTTTTAAACCATCTTCTGGGGGAAGAAACCTCAAGGGCCTCTAATAGGTAGCATATAACACATTCTCTATTTATTTTCTATAAAGATAACCACAGTATGTTCTCTCTCTCTCTCTCTCTCTCTCTCTCTCTCTCTCTCTCTCTCTCTCTCTCTCTCTCATATGCTCCTGGATACAGCTGCTCACAGAAGAGGAGCACCAGCGGTTTCTAGAGTTGCGTCTGAACATTGCAGAAAGCCGCTCAGACCACAGCTTCCACTGTAAGACCCCCAACTGTCGAGGGTGGTGCATCTACGAGGACGAAGTCAACGAGTTCCACTGTGAACTCTGCAATGAAACCAACTGCATTCTCTGCAGGGTAGTTTTCTGACATTCACTGTATTAACTGACCGATATTGTCTTACTGTGTAGTAATAGTAGAAGCACCAAACATAAAGGAAGTTGTGTGTGTTTGCAGGCCATCCATAATGGCATGAATTGCAAGGACTACCAGGATGACCTGCGCATCCGAGCAGAGAACGACCAGGCGGCTCAGCAAACTAAGCAGATGCTAGAGGTAGGTCGACCTTAAAGCTGCAGTCTGTTGCACTGTTGATGACGTTTGGCAATAAACACTTGTGTGCTCTTTGGTGCTTGCCGATCAGGGTTGATCGAGAAACACGTGCAGCAGAAGAAACCCTAGTACAAATAAACAGAAACCACTTCCTGTGCAGCATTACCGTTTGGCACCAGTGCACTACTCAGTAAACCATAAACCAGTACAGAAGGTTCTGAAGGGGCTTAAATGTAATTTTTTTAATTTTATTTATTTGTGCTTTATCACATCCTGTAGGAGTCAACCTAAACACTGTTGAAGATAAAAAGTTAATATTTTTTATACCATGGTCTGGGTGAATAGTCAATTCTGATTGGCTGCAGGGTGTCCATAAAAAAAGGGCTGTAGGACACCTACTAAAGGAGTTTCGGTGAAACTGACTGTTTACTGTTCTAAATGAATGCGCTATATTAAAACAAAAAGGAAATGTGAATCTGTTATTTCCAACTCGTCCACTGAACACCACAGGATGGCGCTAACACACAAGTTGCAAGAAGTAAGTTATACTGCCCCCCTGAACTGACTTTGTTTCACAGCTAATAACGTTATCTCACATCCCGTTCACTGTTCAGGTCGCTACTTCAGGCTGCACGTTGCAGATAAAATTGTTGGTAAAAGTAATTATATTGTTTTGAGGACAATGACATGTCTGGATAGCTAGCTTGTCTTGTTGTTTAACATACTGTCAAATTATTTTTACTGATTGCCAACTGGACACAATGTTATTGACTTTGGATCTTGCTAGCATAGCGTTAGCTTTCTGGCTCGTAGCTAAGCTGAGGGGTTCTACGAGCGGAGCGGATATAAATATCTCCCGTGCATTGCATAAGAACCTTATAGGATGGGAATGATTGTTCCAGGTATTAGTCCAACCCCAGGGAAACGGAGTTATTGTTTGGATAAACTTTAGATTTCGATTGTAAAACAAATTCAAATATAAACTAATGTTTTAAAAATATGTTATTTGGCAAGTGACCATGGTATAAGCGGGTTAATGCCCTTCGAGGTGTCCATCGTCAGGTATTAATGGACGACGGCGAGGCGTGAACCGTCCAACGCGCAGCGGCTGCCTCTGTCCAATTAATGTTTGATAAGTTTGTAGTTAGTTGTACTCTCTATTTTTTAATATCCATTTTATTATGTTCCAGCAACACCTCAGGTTCTGTGTCCTTAACTCAAGACTGAGTCTTTAAGTTTGGTCCATGCTTTCCCAAGGCCAACTTACGCAAAGCAAAGTGGCGAAGGTTTTTTCCCCATGATCTAAGATTAATATATCTATTACTTCTGAGTTGGGTGTATGGCTGGGATTTTGTTGCTGCTTTGTGTACTTTTTTTACAAAACACCCATCAATCATTTTGAACGCAAGTGTAATTCAGTGTTGATTGTCTAAGTAGTTGTACTGTATTATTTGAGCATTTCTTCCTGTGGCTACTTTAAATTTTACACAATTTCCCTGTTTTTCCATAAAGAGCATGCTACAGAATGGAGAGGCCATGAAATGTCCACGGTGTGACATCATCGTCCAGAAAAAAGATGGCTGTGATTGGATCTGCTGTTTGATGTGCAAGACAGAAATCTGCTGGGTCACCAAACAAGCTCGCTGGGGACCAAATGTAAAAATATTCACCTACCTGTGAAGTAGAAAAGGAAAGTCGGTGCATGTGTTTGAGCTGTGTGTATGACTATTTGTTGTTGTTGTTGTATCTTACAGGGCAGTGGCGACACATCTGGGGGCTGCAGATGCAGAGTCAATCATCAACCTTGCCATCCCAACTGCCAAAATTGCCACTGAGGGAAGCACACTAATGACCACACTGCTGCAATCACATGCAACATCTGATGAAACGCAGACCTTAGCTGATGCTTGGGCCGTTAATGCTGTCAATGCTCTGTGTTCTTCACTTCCTTTTAGCATTGTTTTTAATGGTATAGTGACAAGACACTGTACTTTGTTTGTGCAGTAGCAATGATGCAATATGAATGCTATACACAAAGCTATACAAACTGCCAGCGCTATCTACTACATCTCTACAGCTGAGGATACTAACAAAAAAAAAGCTTTACTGGGATCTTCTGCTATAAAAATCCTTTGCTGTCAGGAATTAATGCTTAGTATACATTTGACCGCCGGCTACTGCTTTCATCACAAGTTTGATGAGCCAGCAATCCTATTGCGTGAGCTTGAGTTTAATTCAAAACTTGACCGGATAAACACACCAAAATATCCTTTTAATCTTTTTAAACAAAAATGCAAAAAAAAGGCTTATACTCAAATACAGTATATAAATATGTCACCCCACAGCTAACAACTACATAAATATTGTATTCTTGTTTCTTTCTTGTGTTATGGCTACAACTAATTAACTACAACTAACAATAACATTAATTTATGATTCGATTTTTATTTTTAACAACTCTAGTCAATATAACACAGGAGTGAGTGTTACGATTGCTGGATATTTTCCTGGAAGTGATATCTTCTTAAGTAAACTGACCAAAATGTTTTTTGAAGTTGTAACCACTGTATGTTTGCGGACTAAAATATTGATTTACTATCAGTACTATAAAAGCAATAGATTTTCTTTCAGTCGACTAATCAGGCTGTGGTGAAGGATTGTTTACGATGAATAATTGTGTTCATAAAGGAAAACGAGCTGCTCTGGAGCAATTTTCTCCATAATGCATAATTAATGCTGTATTTTGTGTCTTGTATTCAGGACTTTAACTGTAGTTCTTCCCTCTTCTCATTCTTCAAGAACTACAGTAATGAATGTGCTTTTACATACATACAATATATTTGTTTATGTCCGGTAGCCATGAAGTTTGTTGGGCGTCACATTTTTTTTTAAAGAGACATGCCTCAACTCCCAATAAACTGGAACCACAAGTATATCATGATAGCATTATTGTAACATAATGAAAACTATGTTTACATTGAGCTTAAAGAACAACCAGTCGGACAAAGGACAGCTGAGGCTGATGAAGTGTAGCTGAAGCTGAAAAAGGCCCACTCAATACAACAGGATAGCTGAAGCTGTTGAGATAAACTTGACAAAGTATAGTTCTGACATTTTCCCAAAATGGCCAATGTACGGTTATTAAAAATACATTTAGAAAAAAAATTGAGTCATTTTCTTTTCACGACTTCAGTTTAGAGACGCACCGATTGACCGGCCGGTGACCGGAATTGGCCGATTTTCACGTCATCGGCCATGACCGGCGACCTGCCGATTTTATGCCGGTCAAATTCACTCGGGCGCCGCGTGATTAACATCGCGCAACATCAGCACCACACGTGCACATGCAGGGCAGGGGCGATTCTGGGATCAGACCTTTAGGAGGGCTCAGCCCCTAAGGACAATGTGACACGGATACAGTGCATGCAAAAGTGTTAACCCACCCCCCCACCATAATCTCTGAGCTAGCTACTGAACAACAACGTCTGCTAGCGGTTTTTGACTCCATTAACACAATGAAGCAACTAAACCGGACACTTTATAAGTCACAGTAATAACGACCATTGTGTCACAATGTTCTAACATTCAGCAGTTTTAGTTTAGGTTTCAATTTGGGTTCTAATCTCCATGAAATTACCAAGTACCAACAGCACTCCTGCTCTCCCTCTGACAGATTAGATAAAGACTCCGCCGAAGGCGTGAGTCTGGCACAACCACCTCCGATTGGCATTAAAAAAATTATTATATATTAAATATAATTTTTAGGGGGGTTGAGATGAAATTTAGGAGGGCTTGATCCCCCCTAAAAAGGGTCTAAAATCGCCCATGATGCAGGGTTTCCGCTATATGTAGCAGCGGCGCACTGCCGTTCAATCAGCTGTTTATGAAATGTCATAAAGTCGTAATTATACACGGCTCTGCAGAGCAGTCTGCTCTACTGATCTCAGGTGAACGGTCAGCCGCTCTCTCTCCCCTCTGAGGCTGAACAACTGGAACATGAAAACCGCACTCACGCGGTCTGTGAAATATGACGGAGCAGTTTATTGGAAAATAGCGTTGGGCAAACTGATTTTGATGAATTTACTGTTTATCAGACCCCAGATGAGACAAGAAGCTAACGCTAGCAAACGCTGTGGTCCCTCTGCCTCTGACGCCCCGCTGGCCGCTGTAGGAGACGCTGTGTTGAAGAAAAGAAAAAAAGAGACGCTGTATTAACGTTAGTGTTTAAAACGCTTTCCAGGTTAGTGGGGATTCATGTGTGTGTTTTGAGAATTATCTTTATATTGCATTAAGGCTATATTTATTTTATTTGTTATTTATATATTATTTTATTACTATTACCTGTTTTCATACATACAGAAGTTTAGTTAAAAATGTAGTTGGATATTGAATGTGAAAAGAAGGAAATGGTTCTTCCATAACATTGCACTTTAAATGTGTTAATTTCCCACACCAGGAGTAATTTATAGTTCTATTTTATAGCGATCGATTATCTGTTCAAAAAAAATTTCTATTAAAAGATAGAAAATAAATATTTGTGTGTGCTGTAAAGTGGTTAGAAAAAATTAAATCGGTATCGGCTGGTCAAACTCAATGGAAAAAAAATCGGAAATCGGAATCGGCCTACAAAGTTGTAGTCGGTGCATCTCTACTTCAGTTTTAAACTATTTGCATGATTTATTTAAAGGCTCAGGTGGATCTTCCTCAAATCTGAAAATATGTCCTTGCTGTATAAAAACGGTATTTAGTTGGTAGCTCTATAGTGCAAATCTTAACACCAGTGTACTTGGCTAGCACAATGTATAAATCATATCAGGTACATGTGAATTACTGCGTCCAACCCATACATTGGAACATTTTCACTCTAATTTATTAGCATTCTCTTGTACAACTTTACATTAGTAGGACAGTTTCATTATAACAAAACAAACATAAAAGGCAGGTAAATCATTTAGTGCATTGACAAATGAAAACCACCAAGTGCAGATACATGGTGCATAACAATACTGCTGATCAGCTACACTCTCAGAGCGTCCTTAGATATGTTCCAGGTCACCTTCATTTTGATGAGTTTTGTAGATCCCCTACCAGCTGAACCAGTGGTTCACTATAAAGGCAATAAACCAATCAGCCATGATATAGGATGATGCCCAAGAATTTAGTTCCTAATACAGCAAACTGACTAGCTGTTGTGCCGTACAATGTAGGTGACCTAGAAGTCAATAATTCTGTTAAGCAAAATACATCATAAAGACTACAGACAACCCAATTCACTATCTTAGAATGACTGAAACCTAAGCAAACCCCCATTACTTTAAATATGTGATCAAATGAAAATGACTGGAACATTGGAATGAGCTGGACTGCCTCTGAAATGCAAATGCTACACTCAAAGCAATCCAACTTACTAAAATAGCATGTGTTAAAGCTAAATTTAGGTTTAAAACAAAAAAACCTTGGATAGCATTCATTTGAAGGCTCGGGTGTTTCTCCCCAACAGGAGCACCCTTACAGTGAGAAAAGCACCTATCAAACTGATTTTAAAGTGATTTTGCAAAACTAATGCAGTCAGTGCAAACTGGGTCCCCACGGTGCCAACCCTAAGACCACATTCTCAAATTCATTTTACCTGCTGTTTATACCAGCTCTGATATTTTATGTTACGAGGCATTGAGTGAGTGCGTGTGTTGCTAAACTCTAAGGAGAGATTTAATCATCTACTCCATAAAAAGTGACGCAGAAAGCATACCCTAATCATTACAGGCCATGAAACACAGACCCATTTTGCAACCAAACAGTTAGGTGACGGAATAATTAGAAAGTTCTAGTAAAACAAACATCGATATTGGTAGATTTTTGACTTCCTGGACTGTGAAAGCTGTACTACATTCTGGGGGTCTAATCCTATGAGGTCTTGAGATACAATATTTACTTTGATTACACTAATCACATTTTGTTTAAAACTTCTTGCAGATAGTTTTGCTGACTCCAACCATGAGCCAGAATTAAAATGTGTATGGTGAAAACTGTTGACATGTTTTACAGATACGCTGTCCCAGAGAGGAAGATTTGTTTCTTGACTAAAAAGGCTTATTTGAACTTCTTAAAAAAAGTGACAAAATGACCTAAAACATAATACAATGGTGGCCTTAAAATGTGCCTGTGTGTCATGACCATCTCTCTATACAGCTGCTTACATACCTATGAATTAAGAAGCTGAAAATTATAGAGAGGACTCTAACAATCCTCTATTTGGTCTCAGTCCAGGTATCAAATAAACAACAAATGGGTTGCGACCAACCGCGCGCACACGTACGCACACAAACTCATTCATTCACTCCAGCTCTCTTAATTGGCAGCAGTTTCAAGTGTAGTGAGTCCACCAAGCTTTCAGCATACATCTCTGTAAGCATAACTCAATATCAGATTATCCTAATACCAAATATAAATAAACTTTAACAATGACCCCATCAGTAATAGTTCTTAGAAAAACAGTCTCTTCATTATAACAGGGTGGATTCTTCATTTCACAAACCAGCAGAAGTTGTTGTTATACTGGTGCAGGCTCTCCAGGAGTCATCAAAAGGACCTTCAGCTGGAGCCTGAGAAGCCCTACGTAGGATGTTAAGACACATCCTAGAAGACGAAAGAGGACCTTTAACTTCAGTTTAGAGGGTAAACTCCAGACAGTGTTATCGACTGCATGGTTTGTGGTTCCATAAATTAAGAGTTTTCTTGGAAACAGACCAACCAGTTAGAACCAGTCAAGGACAGATACAGTTGGAGCATAGGGGTAAAAGAGGAGCCGTTCAAGGAAACAAGTCCAGTTTGGGGGCCCACTCCAAGGCAGTGTTGACCACAGCGAGAGCTGCTGCCCCTAAAGCCACCGTGAGACCCATGACAGCCAGGCGAACAAGCCGCCGTGCCGCTGAAGGTCGGGCTACCGCCACTACTGCGTTCGCTGCTGAGCTGTCGAGTGCAGCCTGCTTCTGTCTGCGTCGGCGACGGAGAACAGAGTCTGGTCGCTGTTGAGTGGACGCAAGGTCAAAGTCCTTGAAGGTAGAGGCTGCCATGCTTAGGGAGGAAAAGACACAGATACACAGAGAGACCACGACAGACAGAAAATTAAAAGTGTTAATGAAAGAACAGAGAGCAACAAGAGTTGAGAAGAAGACGTGATTATTGTTACTGTATATATAGTAATAGTCATATTTCAGAGTGCAAATGTGGTAGCAGAGAAATGAAAGATTGCTACCACTGAGGCAGGTAGCATTTGTAAAGGCAAGGTGGAACCCCGAAAGAGTTAATTACCTGTCATGTGAGGCAGCCTCTCTGGCCATTTCAGAGGGAGGGAACTGGACAAAGAGGTCTCCTGCTCGGCTGATGAGTGTCTCATATGGCAGATCCTGGGGAATCTGAGACAGCAGGTGATGAACCATGGCCATATCGCATTCACACTCCAACACCTCCTCTTCTCTGTACAGTACGATCTGCAACCAATACCAATACCAATAACACAGGCCATTACCCATGATGAGGAAAATGTGTACTTCAGGTCAATCTTCACTGAACACGAGAATTAACTTGATTGTCTTTACTTGAATACATATGTGTATTCAACACAAATCTGCGGTCAGAGAAGATCTTGGTGCAGCTTGTACACAGTTATACCAAAAACTTTAGTGTCAATTAGAAATAAAAAGAACACCTCCTCAAAGCGTAACTTTTGGCCTCTGACTCACACATCAATAAATGTAGCTCATACAAAATGTTCTTGCCTACAATTGATTTAGCAGACTTGATTCATGTACGGTAAATGAAAGCTGAGATTAGGGCTGAACGATTAATTGCATTTGCAATAATATCGCGATAGGTTAAAACGCGATTTCCTAATCGCAAAGGCTGCAATTTGGCCCCATGACTCGCAAATCAGTCTGCAATCCGCAGAGAAATCATCAACTTGGCACACTAACGCTACTCCGTACCGTACAGCTGATTTCTGTCATTCAAACAACTCTGAGTTGTAGTTTAAAACTTTTACAGCCATTTCAATAAAATGAAGGGTTTTATTCGGGCTCGAGTCCATACATGCAGTTAATGGATACAGGCACGCAGAACTGAAGGCTCGGTTAGCAACGATTAGCTCTGATTAGCGGTTTGCTCCGTTATAAAGATATGGAGTGGAGGAGCTGCCACTGAGAGGGGTAACAACCAGACTAAATGATGTTCGGGGAGCTTTCACAGCAGCGTGGCCGCGGTGTTTCAACAGTTTTATTAGTACAGTTAATCCCACGGCAAGAACACCAGCAACTAAGGTATCTATAGCAACGTTGACGCTGTCATGCATACGGCACACAACTTCACGAGGGGGAGGGGCTGGAGGCAGCTCCTCTCCGTGCGCTGTAAAAGAAATACACCGGTGTGTGACACACACACACACACACACACACACACACACACACACACACACACACACACACACACACACACACACACACACACACACACACACACACACACACACACACACACACACACACACACACACACACACACACACACACACACACACACACACACACACACACACACACACACGATAGGAGATGAGAAGTTTAACTGATCACCAACTACCGCTGTCGCTCTGTATCGCGGTGCTCTGTATCCAGCACGCAGTAACCGATTCTGGGGTATCAACCGCGATCAGGTTCGTGGGAAATTAAAAACTTTCTGCACTTGTGGTGGATGGCGTTGATGCACTTTAGGTTTGCTTTTTTAATAACGAATCTGTCCATTTAATTCTCACTCTGATTACCTAACGCACATGCACACACTGTGGGGGGGATGGAGGCGTTTTCATCGATGAGACGCTGTAATTGGTGGATAGGATATGGAGCAGGGGACTGACAGCGACATAACCAATCACATTATGACAGACACTCCACTTAGCACCTATTGCAATGTTTAATTTTAAATGAATGTAGCCTGCTGGCAGCCTGGCAGAAGGGGGTGCTCAGTGGGTGCTCGGTATTTTCCATGGGTGCTCGAACTCCGGAGCACCCACTGTATCGGCGCCTATGTCTTCCTCTGATGTAGACGTAGCCTACACTAAGTCAATAGATAGTAGGCTATACAGTGGAGTTGCATATTAAGTGGTTCAGGGTCCTTCTGTAAGTCATTTTGGGGTACACTTTGGTTTTGATAAATTCTACAAGCAGCAACACCACAGGCCAAGCAATCAGCCCGTTCCAAACAGGCACATTTTCAACGGGCACTGCACTAGTTACAGTGAATAATAATTAAATAATCTAAGTACTACTAAGTGTGGTAAAGCCACATATTTGTTTTTATATTTCTGCAATCTGCACTTTAGTTTGTGTGATTTGTTTCTGACTTTCATATGAATGTTTACACCAGGCTTGCTCAGTGCTCAATATACTACTGTGATTGAAGTAGTTAAATAAAAGACATCATTCATATAAATTCATACATCACCTAATTTCATCATCACATAGAGGCCTGGCCTCCAGGAAAGAATAGTTTGTTTAATCTATCTAATCGTGTGTTGTTCATACTATACAATGATTTATTGTTTGTCTTTGTTGAATAATACAGAAGAAAAAGAGCTTAAAAAAAATAATCGCATATTAAATCGCAATATTTGAAAAAAATAAATAAATAAATCGCAATTAGATTATTTTTAAAAATCGTTCAGCCCTAGCTGAGATTCTGAATTAGTCATTCTGAACTGCAAACTAGGAGGGCTAATTATAGAAAACTCACCACAGCAGCAAAGTAGATGGGCATCAATGGATGGCAGGCCAGGAAGAAGTCATACAACCGGACAACATGGCGGAAGTCTGACAGGACATGGCCAAACCAGGTGATCAGCCAACTGAGGGCGAAGACTGTCCCCACCTCAGCCCTAAGAATCAATCGATGCATGGCAGAGATCAACTTACATCAGTGCACAAAACTGTAACATGTGCTCATTGCTCCACTTTGGGGACAATGTGTAGCATGTATTATTAAAAATGAGTTATGCTATGGTATCTGAAACTGAAAGACAAGGGCAACAGTCACGTAAGCCCTCCAAGCAGAGGATTAAATGACTTGTGAGTTAAGTCTTTACAGACGCAACTCAAGCCGTCATTATAGGATCAGTATGCTGTAAGTGCTCAGTCACCCTTCTCCTTCACTTACAACATCACCATCTTGATTTGAGCATGCGGAGGTTTAACATTAACCTTAATTGGAAGAAAATCTTGGTATTACATGTATTAATAATCACAGGGAAAGTTGTGTTGGGTATAAAGCCTTTTAATATTCTTACAGTTCTGCCTTAAAGGTCCCATGACATGGTGCTCTTTGGATGCTTTTATATAGACTTTAGTGGTCCCCTAATACTGTATCTGAAGTCTCTTTCCCGAAATTCAGCTTTGGTGCAGAACTACAGCCACTAGAGCCAGTCCTACAATGAGCTTTCCTTAGTATGTGCCATTTCTGTGTCTGAAGCTATTGAGGAGGAGAGTGGGAGTGGCAAGGTGGAGAGTGGGGGTGTGGCCTTGACCAACTGCCACTTTTCTCATTTGAAAGCCATGATGTCTCTCTCTCATCGGTTGGCCAAATTCTCCAGGCAGGCAAAGCAGAGAAAGGGGAGGTAACCTTGCTCCTTATGACCTCATAACAAGCAGATTCCAAAACGGCTCATCTGAGCTTTCATTTTCTCAAAGGCAGAGCAGGATAGCCAGGGCTCGGTTTACACCTATCACCATTTCTAGCCACTGGGGGACCATAGACAGGCTGGGGGAACTCATATTAATGTTAAAAAACCTCATAAAGTGAAATTTTCATGCCATGGGACCATTCATTATGGCGCTGTAACTAGGGCTGCAGCTATCGATTATTTTAGTAATCGAATATTCTACCGATTATTCCATCGATTAATCGAGTAATCGGATAAGAAATACTTAGTAAGAAATACTTAGTAAACAGCAATAGTAAATATTTATTATTGCTGTTTACAAAAAAAAGGAAACCTGTCGCTTGTATATATACAAAAGAATTGTTTTCTTATTAAAAAAATGTATTGCCAAATTCCAAGACCCTTAAAAAGAAATACATTACAATAGTACATTTTTGGTGGCCCAAATGTTAATATTTTTCACCCAATTCCCCTTCTTGCCTCTGGCTCTTTGCACTGGATATGCAAAAGAGCTGTTCACTGACCAGAGGGTTTACAGCAGGGCTACTCAACTACACTGTTCTGGGGGACACATTTTCAGAAGCCTAATACACAGTGAGGAGCATAGATATATCTATGGTGAGGAGAAAGAATAAAGAATGCATGATGACGTCATTCACATGCATATTAAGTAGCCATGCTGGGGGGAGGAGCCGGTTTGTCTCCGGCAGCAGCTACATTTCCAAAGATTAGAAGCAAACTAATAAAAAGTTACACTACAAACCGACAGCTTTCGTTTTAGCTTGGTAAAACATCGCTATTAGCAGAGTAGCATGTTGTAGGCTAGTTGTGTAAAACATCGCTATTAGCAAAATAGCATGCTGCAGGCTAGTTGTGAAACCAGCGACCGGGACGGAGCAGCAGACGTTAGCTACCTTGTGTCGGGTTGGCTCCGTGGAATGGATGAGTACACTGGAGGTTTGTTACAGAGGTGATGTAGCAGCATGTTTGCAGCTTAAAATGATCCCAAACTTTCTGTCGTTTTCTCTCGCCTGTCTCTCCCTTTTAGACCCTCGCTATTTTCGTCTTCCTTCATTTGTAATATGGGCCGTCAGTCTTGTGTCCGCAGAAGCGCAAACCTCTTGTGCGCTAGTAATAATCCTCCGTGCGGAAACACAGTGAGCCGTACAACCTTAATTACATTGATTTAACGAAGCTTCGAGGCAAAGAATTTTGCTTCGAGGATTTTTTGTAATCGAATTATTCGAGTTATTCGAAGAATCGTTGCAGCCCTAGCTGTAACCTTGAAAAATGTCCATACTGCATATAAAGTGAGGTTGGATTTCGCATTCTGTTAAGAATAAAGTTTCATGTCTTACAGGTAACCTCTTATGAGACACAGAAAATAACATGATTTGGCCTGTTATCACTAAAACAGCAGGGAGCCTTACTGTTGCATGAAGTCATGCACCTCAGGGTTGACCCTGTCAATGATGGGCATCAAATAGTTCAGAATGTGTTTTGTGTTGTCCATGGTAGGATCCATGAAGTCCCTGAAAAGAAAGGATACAACAGAGAGCATTTATTAGAGTGCAAACCATAAACCATAGACCACTGTTGAAGGAGGTGAAGGAGCGGAGCAGGGAGGGAGAGGATATTTTTTATTCTGACATGTGGACACATAACAGAGAAAGAAAAACTGACAAAATAACTGGTAGAATAAAAAAAGCTGCTGCAGATTATAAATATGGTAAGTACCTGAGGTGGTGCGTGGAGAGCTTTTCCACAAGAGCAGTTGCAAGGCGCTCTCCTAGGACCAATAAGAAGGTGACAACAATGTCATGGTATCCTTGGTAGTAATGCAGCTGGGGATTGCGTTTCAGAACTAGGAGGATGATGTCAATTAGTTCTTCCTGGAGACCCTCCCTCTGCTCATCTGGCATACCTGTACAAGTCCACCAAAAATAAAATACACTTGTTAATTTATATAGGCTTTAAGTATGCCAAAATGTCAAGAGGTGCAGAAATACCCATGTTTCATAACTAACTCAGTCATAATAACTTATATCGGTGTATGATTAACCAATGTAGAAACAGTTCTTGCTGTATTATACTCTTCATTCAAATAGAAGATACAGTAATCTGAGGAATTAAGGAACATGAATAGCAACATTCATTACTGGTTCACCTACCAGGCAAAGCTGCCAGAAAGATGAAAAACAAATACATTTCCATAATTTCAGGATAAAACCTAATTGGTGCAAATTCTGCTGGGCTCTGAGTAATACAATACATTTAAAAAGGACACTGATTGAAAAGTAAAGTACAGAATAATGCTGAGGTTTTCTTCTCCAAAAGTAACAATGATTAATTGTTCAGTTTTATTTTGAAGGCAGAACTCTTTGACTTCCACCTGATCACTGACAGACGTCAAAGTTTGGCACGTCAAACTTCACTGAGATCAGAGCTGGCATTAAATGAGATCACCACAGACAGACAGAGTACAGACATTTTTCCTCCCACCAGAAAAGCACGTTGGGTGCAGTTCCTTAAGTATAGTGTTAAATTGATAGATCTTCATTTGACAATCAGAGTATTAACAGTAGTGACATGAACTGGCAGAGATTCCAGTTGTGCAGAGCTGGCAAAATGGCTGAACCCCTAAAGCACTCTACTGGAATTGTGTCTGTGTGCCAAGTTAAATACCAGCAAAAGTAACAATAACGGAAAATAGTGGCAAAGCTTTGACACTGCATTGATCTGTAGGATATTACATGCAGTTTTTGACATAGTAGTGGATGACATAAAGTAACTTCCAGAGGCAAGTGAATGGCTTTATGAAAGAGCTGAAATTATTATATTTACATAATGTGTCAAAATGTTGCTTTTGTCATTGAACTCAAATGCAACAACACTAATTATCGATAAGTTCCAAATGAAACCTAACCCCTCTACCCCTTAGCAAATATGTTCTTTTGTCTGGTTCAGAACCCCCAAAAAAAAAAAAAAAAAAAAAAAAAAAAAAAAAAAAAAAAAAAAAAAAAAAAAAAAAAAAAAATTAATTTACAAAGTATAGGTTGCAAAAAAATATATAAAAAAAAAAAAAAAAAAAAAAAAAAAAAAGGGGGGGTGCGGAGGGGGGGCCCCCCGGGGGGGGGGGGGGGGGGGGGGGGGGGGAAAAAAGGGGGGGGGGGGGGGGGTGCCCCCACACACCCCCACCCACACACACACACACACACACACACACACAACTCACCAGGTGGAAACCTCCTCAGCGACCGCTGGACATCCAGCAGCACCTGGTTATAGTCTTTGTTATTCTCCCGCTCTACAGTTTCTAGACAAGACATGTCACTATCAGCAATATCATTCACTAGTCAAATACTATTGGATATCTTGCACCTGCTAAGACTCTGTTTGTTAACATTTGTCATGCATAGTGGGAAAGGGAACTATGAATTCTATATTGCTCGGATTGTGCATATATAGGCTACGTATATTACCTGGCTCTTGTTCCAAGACGTGAGGAGGGACGTTGAGAAGCCGAGGCCAGACTTGACAGCGTATCTCATCAGTCAGCAGACCTCCTTCACTGATAGCCATCCTCCTCAAAGCAGCCACATCCACTGGACTCGCACTAAGGGCCTGTTTGATGTCCGCAATTTTCCTCTTCCGTCTGGTATCCCAGTCTGAGACACAGAAAACACTGTGTTCAACTAACAAGTTGGCCTGTGCTTACTTTTATCCTGGAACAGTTATCGTTAAGCAGCTAACGTCACCGTAAGTTAACACATTTGCCAAGGTTATGGAGGGCAGTTAGCAAACTTCAGCATCAGACACAAGCGATCACGTTTTTGACATTAAAAAGCGTTTTTAGTCTGTTTTAGCTGCTGCAATGCTCAAAACATTTGATTACGTTAGCTAGCTAAAGTTAACGTTGCATCAGCGACGTACACTTACCATTCACTTGTTTTCCATTTACAGGTGACGAGGCACCAGCACTTCTAGATGTATTCATTGTTTCTCCAGTTCTTGATGTGTCCTTGCTAATTTGCATTACTTGCCATCCTCCTTTGCTTGGCCAACCTCGAGTTAGCCCTTCATGGCTGTCAACTGGAAGCTGCAAGGCCAGCCTCATACAAACACGGCCCGATAGTTAGCTAGCTAGCTATTCAGTGTTAGCTAGCTAGTTGTCATACTAACTCTACCGTTACACAGCCCTGCTATTTTCGGCGACACAGCCATCATTATTCGTACTATTGACACACTGGTTAACAATTAGTAAACGCCGCTTAATAGCAATACGGTTACACCCGTGGAACGGCTACATGTTTACATTGACAAAAGCGACTAATAAATAGGATACAAGCTTTAGCTTTAGCTAGCCTCCCTGCTCAGACTGACTGATGATGACGTAGGTCAAAATGATGGCGATGATGGGAGTCGAAGAGGAGGAGGCGTACCCTCCGATCTCTCCCCGGCTGTGTTAATATCTAATATAGCCTATACATGTATTTTTGTATTTGTAAAAAAATAAAATAAACGTAGTCTATTTTACATACAAAACATGTTAACTTATAAACGAGCTACAAAAATTAATTAAATACTGCTCAATAATTATCGTTAGCTAGCTAGCTAATCACACGTACTCTTTGATCACAATACGATAACATGCCTGTATGACTGAGCCATTCTGCTGTGTTAAATGTCTTATTAATTTTGCTTATATTAGGCCTAATTCCATGGCACTGTACTGCTCGTAGCCATATGGCGTTAGCTACATACTAAACTGTTCTGCAACTTTTTATGTGTGCTGATGTTACCTGACGTGCCTCTTAGTCATAAACAAATGCATGTAGTACACTTCTAGGTGTGGTGTGTTCTGTTTAAAACGAAAACGAAACGGACAGACAGTGCCTATAAAAAGCAGCTCCTTGAACTGAGCAGTGTGAGCAGCAGGCACAGCTGAGACAGCGACTACCGACGGAAGGATGGTGCTGTAATGATCGCAAATAGGCCTGCCTGTTTCTTTTGTAAAGCTTGATGTGGAAATATTAATGTCAAGTGGATTTCAGTCTAGGTAAGTTCTTCCTCTTTCATTCTTGCGTTTGGGTAGAGGGTGAAAAAGGCAGCAGGCTAAATTATTAGTGAATATGAATAAAACTGAGAATAAATTAACATCTTTATCAAAACTTAGTAAGTAAACGAAAGCATTATTGCGGAGTATGATGTAAGACATTTTGATAGAACAAAATGTAAGGCGTTGCCTTTTGCTTGTTTAGACTTGAAAGTGTGTGTTTTAGCAGCTGTGACAAAAGACATTATGCTTTTAAAAGCTCTCATCCGGTTTCTCGTGAAAAGAAACCTATCCCCCATTCCAAGATCTATAGCATCCTGCAGAGGGCACTCATCGATTTCCTCAGAAGCTATGATATCCATAGACAGTTAAAGATGATATCACCCTCTTATCTGACTGTGTGACCTTACAGATCATAGGCTAATAGTGGAAAACATGACAGTGGTGGAATGTGACGAAGTAGGCCTACATTTATTGTACTTAAGTAAAATTGTAAACTACTTTATACTACTTGATTTGGGTATTTCCATGTAATGCTAGGCTACTTTTTAATTTACTCCACCACATGGAGGCATCTATTGTTTTTATTCCATTCATTAGACAGCTTTAGCCTACTTTACATATTCAGAAATGCTTAAGTAATATAAAATATACATCAACATATTATTATAGATTGCTATACTCTAGCAATCTATAACAATATGTCAATAAATGCTCTAAATTATTAGTGACTATGAATAAAACTGAAAACAAATACACATCTAATAATCAAAACTGAATAAGTAAAACAATTAAAATAAAATAGTATTATTTAAATAAAGCATTATTGCGGAGTATAATGTGAGACATTTTGATGGAACAAAATGTAAGGCGTTGCCTTTTGCTTGTTTCAACTTGAACGTGTGTGTTTTAGCAGCTGTGACAAAAGACATTATGCGTTTAAAAGCTCTCATCTGGTTTCTGGTGAAAAGAAACCTATCCCCCATTCCAAGATCTATACTACATCCAGCAGAGGGCACTCATGCTTTGCTTTCCTCAGAAGCTATGACATCACTCCCTTATCTGACTGTGTGACCTTACAGATCATAGGCTAATAGTAGAAAACATGACAGTAAAATTGTAAACTACTTTATACTACTTGATTTGGGTATTTCCATGTAATGCTTTTTTATTTTACTCCACCACATGGAGGCAACTATTGTTTTTACTGCATTCATTAGACAGCTTTAGCCTATTTTACATATTCAGATAGGCCTAAGTAATAAAAAATATATATCGACATATTGTTATAGATTGCTATACTGTACTATATAACAACATGTCAATAAATGCTCTAAATATAAAAAGCATACTTTAGCATATCAGGTGCAGGAGGGATTTATTTCTGATAAACTTCCGATAAACTTCCGACACTTCCCCTTATGTGTCGAGGAAATTCTCCTAATTAAGTCTTTTAAAATCCTCTTGTTTCAGCTACAAAATACATCTTTTATAATATGATGCATTGTTGTAGATCAAACTACCCAACAGTATAAAGGAGTTAAAATTAGCACAACCCTAAACACCTTCAGGGGAGAGGTTACTCAGAGGAAACTTCTTGTCCATTTGTCCGTGCGTACTGTACCTGCTGCATTGATTTTTATAGATACTAATCTATAAAATCAATAATTCAACATAAATCTCCAGCTGTGTTTCAATGTGCTCTGTTTTAAAAAAAATGGGGCCTGAACCGAAATATATATAATATATTTATAATGTATAAATATAAAATATAAAAAGGAGCACAAAATGACAGTTAAGACATTAAAGAATGGCTTGTTTATTGCTAAGGCCATATGGTCAAAATTAAATGATTGATTAATAATGTAATAACAATAACTTAAAACATGACTTCTTTCACCAGTAAATTGCTGGTAAACGACAAAAACATGCACCAGATGGGAAAAGGTATTTTACAATAACTTAAAATGCAGGCTGGCGATTTTCAAGTCAACGCACCATCTGTGTTGTTTTTCTGACAACGGCAGCTGCGGACTGTTACGTCCCAGTGTTGGAATCCTCTACAGGGAAATACAGTCACAATTTACACCGCTACAACTGTCAGCATTTTAACCATTGTGTTTAATCCAGCTACTAGCTAATGCTAAAAACTACTATCTGAACAGGTTAAGTAAGACTTTAAATGCAGGACTTTTACTTGTAACAGAGTATGTTTACACTGTGGTATTACTATTGGTGTTTGCCCTAGTTTTGTTGCAGACTTAAGCTGGGGGTTTAGGGGTCCTCGCTCAAGAAAATTTTATGTTTTTTCAATTAAAAAAAATGCAATTTCATCATTTTGGACGATTATTATTGCCATATCTGTGTCTAAAACATTGGAAAAGCTAGAGCAGATAATGAATAAATAACGCTCAAAATGCTTGAAGACAAAGCTTGCTAAATAAGTCCAATGGGGACCAACTACAACAATTAGCTCTGAGATAAGACATTTAGTTAGTTTTGCTAACTCAATGCTCAATTGATTTGACATGTATTTAGCTGAGGTGGTGCCCAAAACACTTTGGGTGCTGCATCAAAGCCTTATAATGGGAGGGAAAACCCTAGTAATAAAAACCTGAATACTACCACTGCCCTTACAGTACACATAAATTACACAACCTTCAAAATCTTATGTGATCATGATCAAATGTGTTTTCACTAGGGCTGCACGATATAAGGAAAATATGCGATAATGTTGTTGAATATTGCAATAACGATATTACTTGCTATGAATAAATATTAAAGTACTCAGTTCTGCTGCCTTCAGTATTCTGCTAAAATACAACAAATAGCTTGTTGAATTTAAAACAAATGAAAGGAAATCATTTCAAACATTCTTTTATTGAACAAATTGAACATTGAATTGAATATAAAAGGCACCACTCAAAAATAATATATATTATATTATAATATATGATAAAGTGCAGTTCTTTATACTAATATTTTCTTTCAACTAACACAACAAATCTCTGAGTGGCTTTCACGATATGCTGCAGCCTTTTGCAATGTGTTTATTTTTTATCGTTAAAAAAAAAAAAAAAAGAAGCAAAACAAAAAACGATATATTGTGCACTTTCATGTCATAATCACTTGCCACTTGGAAATCATCAATGTTACCAACCCTAATTTCAGAAACTGCCGTATGCACAAGCAAGACCATGGAAAGACCGACTTCAAAAACGGGGAGTAGAGGACCTAGCAATGGTAAATATACAGTATGAGAGGCAATCGAGCAAAACCCTGAGTACAAATCTAGCAAACAGGTGTTCATTTTCAAGGTCTCAGTATACAAATATCCCCCCCCCTTTCCCCCCAGGTGCTGATACTGGCCAAAATGAAAATGCTAGTGGAGACAGCGGGAAACAAAGAAAAAGAGCACAAAGTCGTGGGAGTAACCAAGCTAAAAGGGAGGAGACCGATGGAGGAGGAGTAGGTGTCGGGATGTGTTGGAGAGGCAGAAGAAGAGGAGGACCAGACCCAGGAAGAGGGGGTGAAAGAGGTGCAGGAGGAGAAGGCAGGAAGGAGACAGATGGGGGAGGAGGATGGGAAGGGGGGAGAGGAAGAGGGGGAGCAGCAGGCAGAGGAAGAGGAGCAGGTGCAGGGAGAGGAAGAGGAGGAGCAGCAGATGCAGAGAGAGGAAGAGGATCAGCAGCAGATGCAGGGAGACAGGGAGGAGGAGCCAGACCGAGAGTAGGTGGGAGGGGGAGAGGTGGAAATGGAGGAGAAGGGGCAGAGAGAGGTGGGGTAAGAAGAAATGGAGAGCAAGGTGCACCTGAAAGAGAAGGAGCAAGAAGGGGGATGGCAGGAATGGGTGCAAGCAGAGCAGGACATAGTGTGGATAGAAGGGGTGAGAGAAGAGATAATGTGGGAGACAGGCAAGAGAGAAATGGAGGGAGATCCAATTCTACTGGCAGAGTCTGGGCACCGAAGGGTCATAGACTGGGCTATAAAGCACTGGAAGAACTCTCTGGGGAAGATCCATCTGTAGTGGCCATCACCCTGTCCTCTCACCCTGGCCTTCAGGAGGTCCTGCGCGAGACACAAATGAGGCAGGACCTTGTCGAACTCCTCTGCCTGGTGCTGAGTAAAGCCTTCAAATCACATACAGAAAGAGGCACCCTGCAGCACCTGGCTGGCATCATAAAAGATTCTGGGTTCTTCCGCACCATCCTGCCCCACTATCTGGGGGGCATGAGGTCAGAGTTCAACCCCGTCCGCAGGGCACAGTACCCACAGCACCTGGAAAACATCCTGGCTATTCTGTCAAAGGTAAATATGAGGAAGTAATGAGTGTAAGAATCCAATCAGTCAGTGAATTCAGCTGAAGGATAAATTAAGTAATGCACGAAAAATACACCATGAGTGCGAGTTTGCACTGAAGTCATTTAGTAGACCCAGAAGAGCTGCTTTTGATAAATGACACAAACTCAAGTCCAACCAACAGTGTTCAAACTTTTACAGAAACTTTTGTTACGGAAAATGTAAAATGTAAAAACATTATTTTGGCCTGATTGTGCTTCTTTCTGTTAACAATTCTTAAATTAGTAGTTGAACTCCTTGTAATTAAATATGCTTTAACTAACTATCCTCAATATAATGCTTGTTAGGTCCTCAGCATCTTTCCTGCTAGCTCTATCGAGGCTGTGAGCTTGCTACTGACGGTGCTCAATGCCTCCATCAACAGCCTGAGGGCAAAAGGAGTGGACATCCAGCCTGAAACGGAGGAGAGCGTGGATAGTATTCAGAGCCTGATCAAGCACCTCGAGGAGAGATCCTCGGAGGGTACCCTACGCTCAGACAAGGACACTTATGCCCTCCTACCCACTGGAGGTGATAACCCAGGTAATGGCCTCCTATAGATAGCTTTACTGAAATGCTGTTTTTTGTTTTTAAACATTTTGATACCCTGCCCTCAAGCCAACACTGCAGAAAAAATATTTTGTGATGAATTAATTGCCACACAGTTTTATAGATACGTGAGTAACTGAAACTCCCACTATTTCTAACCCAGGTGACGAAGAGCAGCAAGATTTCAGGACCATATCCATCTACCCAACTCCTAAGGAGTTCCATCAGGAACACAGGCCCTTTCTTAGACCCAACCTCACTTTTCAGCGCTACACAAACACCCACGTCTACCTTGACACGCACTTCCGGCTGCTGAGAGAGGACTTTGTGCGGCCACTCCGTGAGGGGATCCAGCAATTGCTTCGGGACCAAATGGACAAGGGGAGGAGTGATAATCCACTGAAGATGAAGCGCTTTGATGACATCAGAGTGTATTTGGACACAAAAGTGGTGGTGCCCCAGTGCACGCCGACTGGCCTTGCCTACATAGTCCAGTTTGACATTAAGCCACTTAAGGTACGTCTCTGGATGGACTTAGATGTTTGTCACATTTAGTGTGTATATGACATTTGACTAATACAATCAAGCACATTTTTAAGAGAAACAATGGCATTTTACTAATTGAATAGCAAATGGGAAGACATAGAGTATATTAACATGTGTAATAAAAATACTTCCTCCATCTTTCCTACAGTTTGTGGTCTGGCAGAACTCCAAGAGGCTGATCTATGGGTCCCTGGTCTGCCTGTCGTGTGATAATTTTGAGAGCTTCTTATTTGCCACAGTGTCCGATCGGGACCCCAAACAGCTGCGGAAGGGACAGGTCCAGATTGCCTTTACTGAAGAAAGCAGAGCGAAGTTGGCCAGAATTGAGGTGAGCAGTAAATTGTTGATAAGGGCAGAATGCATGCAGTTGTGGAGTTGGGTTAGGGTTTAATTTCAGCCATTTAATCTAAAAACACTAGCTGAATTGAAATTTAGTTGCCAGTTTTTCAGGTACATAAGCGAAAATACTGAGAGGCGTTTCATCATATTTAGTCCACCCTTCACTGATATAAATGGGGTTGACAAAAGATTAAAAACCTCTCAGTATAACTGTATAGCACATCAAACTGCAGCTTCCAAAATGACCACCAAGGTAAATCGGCACCTCTCAAGACTGTTAAGTTCCTAACATGCAGGATAGGTGCAGTGTGGGGGAATTCATGGTTTGAAACAGATATACAAAGGACTAAACATGTTTTATCTCACAGAAAGATCAATCGTTCCTGATGATTGAGACCACTGCCTACTTTGAGGCCTATCGCTATGTTCTAGAGGGCCTACAGGAGCAGGAGGAGGACAACCTGCCCTTTCAGAGGTAGGAGTGTGTGTCTGCGTGTCTGTGTGATGTGGAGGAGTTTTACCATCAAGGTCATAGTTTTTATATAATCCCACAGCACTGAAAACAAGTTTATTTTTTCAAAGGGCAGCAGGGGGGGAGAAATGGTACAAAGCAAGTTCAGCAATCACGGTCTTAATTGGCATGATTTAATTATATTGCCACGGTATTCCCAAAAGGCTATCACGCATGGATGAGTTCAAAAGTTCGGTTATTGTCTGCACTCCCAGTGCCCTTCATAGATACCACAAAGTAATGTATTATGGGACACTTTGTTGGCCATCTGTCTCCCAGACCTTTCTCTTGTGACTACCTGAAAATACTAAATAAATAACAGTTTTTCCTTCTTAAGTGCACCATGGGAGTTATCAGTTACAAAGCATTGTTTATCGAAAATAGTTCTTTTTCTTGATGTTTTTTCCTAATGTTAGATGCTAATTTGTGTGGTGCAAACAGTGCAGCCTGGTAGGCGTTTCCCCTGAGAACCATCTCCAGCTTTTCCTGGTAAACCCTCAAACACCCCTTACCTCAGCTGGGGGCATGTGAAGATGAATTATCCAGCTCTCCCACCGTTTTCCTTTACCTATCATAAATAAATTCATGCTGCTTTTGAGCTTGTATTTAAAAACTGAAGAATAACCCCTTATTCTGCAAATGAAAGGTTGAATTCACAGGCAACAAAATGCACCTTTTGCTCAATTCAGTACACTTTGCAGCTAAAGGCTTACTTTGTCTGGTATCGCCTAGTCTCGCATTGCCAGACCTTCCTCCAAAGTGCTGCAGAGGAGGGTCTGGCTAATCCACACAGCTTTCCGGGATGGGTGAAAAACGTGCTCTGGTTTTTTGTCATTTCTTTAAACCAATCACAATCGCCATGAGCGGTGCTAAGCGCCGGACAGAGCCACGATGCCGTTGCAAAATAGCCTCGGGAAGGAACTTGTTTTGGTAGAACGTGTACGTTCAAAAGTTGTTTTAGTCATGCAACAGAAAACTCAGATTGGACAGATAGTCAGCTAGCTGTCTGGATTTACCCTGCAGAGATCCGAGGAGCAGTTAACTATAAATTGATTAAATTGACCGGAGTTTAAAATTCCAACACAAAGAAAGCGGAATTTAGATAGATATTGCTAAGTAATTGGCGTTATTGAGTCAGTCCCAACGGCTTTATGACTCTTCTCTACTTGTGCTACTGTTACACTATGTTTTTAACATTACCATTATCCTGTAAGTGCCACTTGTGGCCGCTGTTCAGCAAAAGTTACATAAGTTCTCTTTAATCATAAAAACTAATTGAGCTTTAACACGTTTATTGCAGTGGATTTAACTGTACATTTTAACCATGGCCTACTACAGAAAAATGTTCTTTGGAGAAAGGAACATATTAACAAGGATCTATTAGTGAGAAGTTTCTACATCCTCTGTTTACACAGATAGTAGACGCTAAAAGATGTAATTCTGTCCATAATGCATCCAGGTACATCGTGGAGTGCAGCACAGACGTGCATCCCCCAGCTTATCTGCGGAGAATAGATGTTTATGACCTGTCATCTGTTGCTCACCCTGACCATAAGGACGGTATGCTGCCCTTTCACTGCCTGGAGGCACCGGCCTGGCCGAGCATGGAGAAGCTGGGACTGGATGAGTCTCAGATGAGAGCTTTTCAGCTGGCCCTTACAAAGGAGCTGACCATCATACAGGGACCTCCTGGCACTGGTGAGGCATTGTAAACCCATTGTTGGATGTTGATGACTTCATAAATTTGTGAAAAAAGTGTCAAATGAATTTCACACATTTTGTTAAATGATAAAATCCCTTAAAATCAGGCATCTTGCGTTCTCTCAGGAAAAACCTACGTTGGCCTTAAGATTGCTCAGGCTCTGTTGGCAAATCAGGATATTTGGAGAGGCAATGCTCCGATGCTGGTAGTGTGTTACACTAACCATGCCCTGGATCAGTTCCTTGAGGGTAAGCAGTGATGCCAATAATTTCAGATCTGTTTTATATGTTGTTTGAGTGGTTTTGGGATTTAAAACGGTCTCTTAACAACAAACACAACAAACAAAGACACATAAGCTTTCTGTTTTGCCTTTGCTTTTAAGGTATTCATACATTTCTGCCAGAGGGGATAGTGAGAGTAGGAGGCCGCAGCAACAGTGAGATCCTGAAGCGTTTCAATCTAAGGGAGCTGACCCGCTCACATGGCTTCAGACAGAAGCTGCCGTCTCACCTGCGTGTAGCATATAATCAGGTAGGATGCTGACTGACCTACAGTGTGGCTCGTATAACTTAGCATGATGTTTCAAGTTGCTCTACATGCAATTTCTTTAATGCATATCAATGTGTTGAGACTAGGTTAAGATCATTCCTACTAGTTTAGCCTTTTATAGTCTATAAAATGTATTTAAGTTTATCATGCTAATGTTGTGTTTTGCACATTTTGTACCTCATCTTTTTGTGTCCTATTCATATGCTTGTCACTTTACTCCGCTTTAGTTGCCATACATTACATTCTTGTGTGATGTCGCCACCTAATCACTGTATTAATAACCGGTTTAACAGATTTACAGGCAGCTGTGTGAGAAGGAGAGGGAGATCCAGAGTCAGAGCATGAAGCTGGAGTGTTCTCTGAAAGGCGTCCTGCGTGAAGTCTTCTTGCGCAACTTTATTTCTTCCAGACACTGGGACAATCTACACAACCAACCACCAGTGAGGGAATAAAACATACACATCTTATGTATATGTGTAAACTGAGTACAACTGAATAGACCAAACAAGACAAGTGCAAACTCATCATTTGCTGTTTATGAAATGATTTGTAGACACCAGATGATTTTGTGACCTGGGGTGAGAAGAAGTCCAGTCTGATGATGGAGTGGTTGGGTATCGGTTCCACCGTCTTCCTGCAGAGGGAGACAGAGAATGCAAATATAAATGAAGGTAAGGCTTTTAAAGGGGAAGTATGCAGTTTTTTTTTAGCTTAATTTACAGCTTCGGAGTCATTGGAATGGTTATGTCTTTTTTCGGGTGGAATGGTGGTAGTCTTGCTCCCCCCTAGCGCCTGTGAAAAACCACCCTTGCAGCTTTCGGCCGGTGAGCCGCCGGCCTCAGCGTCAGGAAGTATCATGTGATATCAGCTCTTGCGATGTAACAAATTGCTTCACTGCACTGCACACATACGCCCATTCAGGAACCGGCTAACAAGGTAGCAATGGAGTTTTTTTGGCTGAGCCAGCAAAAAAGAAGCAGAAAGCTAGGAAAGCATTGTCGGAGGAACCGAGAAAGAGGAAACTGCAGACTGAGCGAGGAGTCAGACACAAGTAAACATAGGAGCTGCCAAATATCTATTCTGAAGCTGTAGGGGGAGCTCTATATAGAAACCTGCGAGAAAATAGCAAAGAAATGGCCAAAACTGCATAGCGCCTCTTTAATGTAAGCGGTGCTCCACAGTAACGATGTAAGAAGATCTGATAATTGGCTTCTTTTCACTGATTGTAAACAGGACCTGAAACTACCTACACACACTCTAACTGTGTTAGTGTGAATGGATCATTTTAACCACACAAGATTCCCTCCACAGAGGCCTTTACATTTTCCAAGCAAACAAAGTGAAAACCAGTTAGCGCTGTGTTCAGTGCCGGACACCTAAACTCTGTCTTTTAAAGTCAACTGTTTCGGGCAACTGTCATTACCTTTCAGTCCACAGCAATGTGTATGAACATCGGCCAGGTAGCCCTTGCAGCTCCATGTCTGCAGTCTCCAAAGCCAGCTGAAATGAACATGAGTGTTCAGTGCTCCAAAAAATGGCAAAATGACCCAAATTTTTATAATTGAAGATTATATAAACCAAGAACTTCAACCATTTATCATGGTATGTACAGTATATAGACAAATATTGTCTGCCCCCTCTCCTGCATACCATGTTAACTTTCTGTATTTTAGGACCTTTCCTTGTTTTGTGTCTTACTACGCCCCATGCGACATTATAAATTGTCAGTGAAAACAAAAATTCTGCAGGTGTTGTACTGGTGCATGAATCCTTCTCATACTGATTCTTACTGCAATGTGTTGGATATAGCAGCAGAAGAAGAGATGGAGCTGGATGAGGAGGACGACCTCATTGAAATCGCAGAGGAAGCAGATCTGATCCAGGCAGAGCGGATTATTGAAGACAACATTGGTCCCAAAGGTGGTAGAGATGGCAAAAGGAACGGAGACATGGCGGAGGCTGTCAGAGCGGTAGAGGAACTGATGCTGGCTATGAACCTGGATAAAACTGAAATACAGGCCGAGCAGAGCGAGGAAGGATGGGAGGTAAATTAATTTTTAATTTTTAGTTTTTAATGTGGAGATTGTAATGAACATTTTACAAGTCTGCAATCCCTGTTCAATCAGGCAAACTGATTGAGAACGCAAATTTTTTTTTAGCAATAGTGGACTGGTTGGAGAGCAGTAGATACATGCACATGCTAACAGTACTTTTAAGAGTTGTCCAATAGAAACCTATGTTCCAAAAAGTCATAGTTTTTACAGACCATGGCTAAATACACTACTTCTGTGTCATACTGTCGCCTTGACACACTTCGCCCTCCATTAAACTACAGCTCACTCTTTAATGTAAATTTTGATTTGAAACAAAGAGACTGCAACATTCTATTTCAATTCATGAGCAACAAAAATATTACCAGATTAGATCTAAAACGGTTAATAAACTGAGGCTCTATAAGTTCAAAAGTTGTTTTGATCTGTACAGATGCAACGGGCCCAGAAAAGAAAGCTGAAGAACAAAATCAGGAAAGAGCTTAGGAATAGCTCGGTCATGACTAAAGAAGAGGAAGATGCTGTCTTGGATATTTGGACCCTCAGCCAGCCGGACAGATGGAGACTCTATCGGTAGGCCTGCATCTGTGTTTCACTTTTCTTTTTTCTTTGTGCTCTAACAATGTGCCTCTCTTTCAACTCTTACTTTCAATCTCCTCTCCTAGTACCTTTCTCATATTTCTGTTCTCCTTCATTTTTCTTCCTCTCATCCCCCAAGCAAGTCTATTCCCAGTGTGTATTATTAAGTCAACTAATCACCAGAAAGGAGGATATTTTCACCTCAGAGGGCCAAGACATAACACGTTACATGGACTGTGAGGACTCTTGTTAACATAGTTGTAAATATTATTTAAACTAACAAATGGGGCAATTTCCTTCCAAGACAGATATATGTTTTGCACTTAGAGTAATATCAAGGAACCGCATCATATTTCTTTGACTTCAGCTCTGATTATAGTTCCAGATGCAGAGCAAATAATGAGTCTATGACTTCCAGATAATTGAGTCAGTTGTCACAGTGTTTGACCATTATTATTCCTTTGTGTCTGCAGGTTGTGGGTGGCACGTTATAGGCTAGAACTTTGCGCCAGAATCCTAGAGACTGAAGAGGATTATCAGAATGCAGTGGACAGATTGGCTGATGTAAAACGTGAGGAGAACTTCTGTCTCCTGAAGGAAGCCACGGTACAGTACAATTGCAGCAATGAATAGTATGCATGTTATTTTTTTTCAATGATCCACCAGTAGATCCTTGTTTAGTCAAAACTTTTAACACAATTTTACAGTCTACCCGATAATCGCAAATAATGATAATGTGCCTTGCACTGTTGTTTCCTGAAAGGTGCGCAACATTAAATACTCAATATATCTCTATTTATCTATATAAGTCCGGTCCTGGGTATACCGAAGAAAAGCAACACTGGAACTAGTAGAAAGTAGCACAAACTTTTCATCACACGGCATCTATGGATCACCGTGATACTAAGGCGAGGTTGCCAGGCAATCAGCAGGAGGTCTCCAGGAGGTTACTGCACCCAGCCAAGAAATAGTCAGAATTCAAACTGCAACTTCAGCTTTAGTGCTGAATAAACAAACAACATATAATGTGTTAATTCGCGAGCTTTAGGTGCAGGTAGGCAGATATTGTTACCTTTGGACAGAGCCAGGCAAGCTGTTTCCTCCTGTTCCCAGTCTTTGTGCTTAGATAACCAGCTGCTGGCTGTAGCTTCCTAATTATTGCACAGACATAGACAGAGAGTGGTATCAATCTTCTCATTTAACTCTCAGCAAGAAAGTGAACAAGAACGTTTCCCAAAAGGACCGTACAACACATGTATTGTTATAATACATTTTGTAACTGTGGGTCTGATATACAAAAGGTCTATGAGCCCCCAAAAAGTCAACGCTGTTAAATAGGCTGGCATTAAAATGAGTATTTCTATACTTAAGGGAATCTGTACAAACCTTTGCAATATAATTAATCATGAAAAAGCAGAGGTGTGTAGTTAAACACATATACTGTCCATCAGGTTATTGGCATGACAACAACTGGGGCAGCCAAGTTCCGTAAAGTTCTGCAGAAAGTGCGTCCACGTCTGGTGATTGTAGAAGAGGCTGCAGAGGTTCTCGAGGCCCACACCATCACCACACTGAGCCAAGCATGCCAACACCTCATCCTCATCGGAGACCATCAGCAGGTGAGAATCCACACAGAGAAAATAGGACAATCATTCCTAACCCCTTGGTTTCATCTCATTATACTCTGCATGACCATGTATGCACTGGTGTCTTTTTAATATGCCATCATCCTTTGACTGAAATTACCTTAGTTACATGCCTAGGTGAAAAATGAAAGGACAACCTGTCATGAGGGAATTTGTGTATTTGTGTGGTTGTCAGTATGTTTGTGCATGTTGCCTTGAGGACAAAATAAACATCCCATGCCAGCCATTACAAAATATATAGAAGAGTGATGAGTGACATGCTGAATTTCAGTAGACTGGGTAAACCCAGCCTGATCTGCCGGCGATTTGATTTCACAGGCTGGAAACCTGTACGTTTATCTATCCTGCTTCGGTTACAAATTTGCGGGAACCAATCACAAACTGGCTTATCCACCTGCCGTGCTATTGGCGGGTTTAACACGATGACAATAGAGAAGCGACGGCAAGCAGCTTTTTGTTTACATTCAACAAGCCGGCCACCGAAGCGCAGCAACCCATTGATGCCGCTGTCGCTGCTACGTCATCGTTGGTCTGATTGGTAGAAGGACTATCCAATTGCGTACAGAGTCATTTGAACTATGCCCGTTGATCATTCATGCCTCTTGTGTAGAGAAAATACAGATCAGACTCCCCAGACTGATGTTCAATCTTAAAAGATTGAGCTTGGTCTGGTGATAGCCAGACTAGAATTTCAGTAGACTATTACAACAACTTGTCAGGGCCTGCCAAGGACATATGGCCAGGCAGCCTGTCTAGCAATCTGCAGAATGCGATCACAACTACACACAGTTCTATCACACATTTCAATATTCTGATCTAGTCTCTTCTTGCTGTGTAACTTATTTCTGCTCTCTTCCTAATATTTGCTTGTTGTACTGTTTATGCATGAATCTATGCATGCATTTGAATATACAAACAATACTGACTTTCTTACAATCACACTGAAAGTTTAACAAGTATAAGAATGGAATGCAAAATAGAGGCTTGGAAATCAATGGTCATTTTTATTCATCAAGTGCATCAGATTAATATAAAAGTAATTTACCACTGCGCCTGAAGCTCCATTTACCTTTTTATACAAGTGGGTGCAATTTAATGTGCTAAATGCATAAATCAAAGTATCTCTAATGTATCAATTTAAACTACAGCTAAATTAAATTATTACAGGTATTAATACTCGACATCAACCCCTCCCTATACAAAATGATGAATAAGATGAAAAGATGAAATAATAGCCATACAATTCAATACAATAAAATAACATAATAAACAACAAACTGTAAACCAAAAAAAACAAATCATGGGGTCATATATATATATATATATATATATATATATATATATATATATATATATATATATATATATATATATAACACCGTAAGCACATTGCATACGTCTGTCCCCAGTATATGGCATCCTAGTAGCCCTCCAAATAGCTCCGGGACTCGCCCATTGTTTTAGTGTAAACACTTAATCTTGCAAACCATTTGTATGACATTTTTTTAAATGCTGCTACTCTCACCTAATATTATATACTAAGTATTACCCAGGTGGGTGCATCCTCTTATACACCTTCAGTAAGATGAGGTATTCTGATGGCACAACTATGTGTTGGTCTGTTTGTTTCATGGGTTTAAAGCCATTTGATAGTATTTCATTTTGATTGTAAGTGTTTAGAGCTTTGTTTTTGTGGAACGTAGACTTAAATCTGTGCATGTAATGGAGGTGGATGGATCACACTTTCCAAGTAAAATAAGCTTTGGCATTGTTGTGCTGTTCATTAATCACAGGTTTGGTGTTGAATCGAGCAGAACACAATGCTTCACATTTATACTAGAATTTGTCTTGCCTCCCCGACACCCCTCCCACATACATGCACAATCACACTCTGTCCTCTAGCTAAATTAGGTTTGCCAACACACGCACACAAACACTCCCACATACTGTATAGACAAAAAAGCTAAAACTTAACAGGACAGGAAAAGAAAGTTAAAGTTCATTTGCATACATTTTATATTCCCATCCAGTCACCCTAAAACAGAAACCCTAAGCAGAATATTGTTCATCGCGTCTAGGCTTACTACTGTGGTTGCTTCCACCTGTCTGGGAATTGTGTAATAAGTATTTACTAACATTTACATGACTTCAAATGGTCCAATCACCCTGACTGTGACCATGGAAGTCCTCTCTTCATTCTTCACTTGCATGGTTATGATCTAGGGCTCTTTAAATATGCTAATATAAGGCAGTAAACCTGCCAAATTAACTTAATCACCACTGGATGGAAAAGCCAAAAGTTGGAAAAAGGTTAAGAGAGATGACAAAACTTGCATATTGATTATAAAAGCATATTTCTAGCCCTAAAAACCTCCATTACGTCACAAAAGGTTGTCCGTTTGTACAGCAAATAAAAACTAAGCGATTTGAAAACTGAAGTGTTTAAAGCATATGATGCACATGTGATTTTTTCTTTTTCTTTAGCTGCGCCCCAGTGCCACAGTATATGAACTTGCTAAGAACTTCAACCTGGAGATGTCCATGTTTGAGAGGCTGGTGAACATGGGACTTCCTTTTGTCAGACTCAACTACCAGGTTTGTGTTTTTGCATCTATTCATTTGTTTATCTTATTGCAGGATCTATCGATCAATAAAATGTTTAGATGATGCAGTTAAGTTGAAAGCATTACACTTGAATTGTTATGTTTGTAGGTGCATGTATGCCTGTGTATCCATATGTGATTGCCTGTGTTTATCTGTGTTTTGGTCTGTTTTTCAGCATCGTATGAAGCCAGAAATTGCCCGTCTTCTGACCCCACACATCTACACAGAGCTGGAAAACCATCCCTCGGTGTTGGACTATGACAATATTAAGGTACATATTTTATTTGCTCTCCAGCTGCGTCTCAATTCTGCTTGTTTTTCTCAGCAGTGAATATCTGTTTGCTTGCGTGCATGGATCAAAAGTATCTGCATAGTGTCTTAGACTTAAAAAAAATTTAAAAATGTCAGTTTGGGAAAGTATACAATATATGAAAGAATATCATAAATATCAAATAATAACAGAATGTTTTTATCAATTGCTGTCTTACAGGGCCTAAATACCAATTTATTCTTTGTGGAGCACAACCACCTAGAAGAAGAGATTAAAGATGGGAAAAGCCATCAGAACAAACATGAGGCAATGTTTGTAGTCTCTCTTTGCCGCTATCTTATCTTTCAGGACTACAAACCAGAGCAAATTACCATCCTCACGACCTATACCGGGCAGCTCCACTGCCTGCGCAATCTCATGCCTGCCAGCGAGTTCACAGGGGTCAAAGTGCATGTAGTGGACAAGTACCAGGGAGAAGAGAATGACATTGTCTTGTTGTCTCTGGTCCGCAGCAACCGGCAGGGTAAAGTTGGCTTTTTGAACATTCCCAATCGAGTCTGCGTAGCCTTGTCTCGCGCCAAAAAAGGTCTCTACTGCATTGGCAATAAGTCAATGCTGAGCCAAGTCAAACTGTGGAGCAACATCTTCCACACCCTGGAGGAGAAGGACCAGGTTGGGAGTGCTCTGACCCTGTGCTGTCAGAATCATCCAGATCGACAGGTAAAAGCCTCTTGTGCTGATGATTTCAAACTAGCCCCTGAGGGGGGCTGCACCAAGCCTTGTGAGTTCCGTTTGGAATGTGGCCATGTTTGCTCACGTGTCTGCCACCCCTATGACCCGGAGCACAAGAAGTACCAGTGTCTTAAAAAGTGCCAGAAGATTTTATGTGATCTGGGACACAGGTGCACCCTTCTGTGTCATAAAGAATGCCCAGAGAAATGTCCAGTGAAGGTTGAGAAGATCATACCCCAGTGTCAACATACTCAGATGGTTCCTTGCCACAGGGACCCGCAGACATTCATATGCAAGGAGCCTTGCCAGAAGCTGCTTCCATGTGGGCATCCATGTGATTCATTGTGTGGGGAAAAATGCACCAGTCAGTGCAAGGTGAAGGTCACCTTAAAACTAAAGTGTGGCCACAGCCAGCAAGATGCGTGCTTTTACAAAACTCACATAGAGCAGCCTGAATGTAGGACCCCTTGTGAGGAACAGCTAAAATGTGGCCATCCCTGTCATGGTAACTGTGGCAAGTGTTATCAGGGACGGTTCCATTACCCATGTTTTCACCATTGTGACCGTCTCCTGATTTGCTCTCACAAGTGCAGGGAGCCTTGCACTCGCGATTGCCCCCCCTGTCAGGAACCATGTGAGAATTGCTGCGTGCACAGCAAGTGTATGAAGCCATGTGGACAGCCCTGTGCTCCCTGCATTGAGCCCTGCGCTTGGCAGTGCCCTCACCAAAGCTGCAGTAAGCTTTGCTATGAGCCATGCGATCGTCTGCCATGCACCCAACCCTGTGCCAAGACGCTGGATTGCGGCCACCCATGCATTGGTCTGTGTGGAGACAAATGTCCAAGCAAATGTCGCATCTGTAATCACGATGAGGTCACAGAGATTTTCTTCGGCACTGAGGATGAGCCTGAGGCTTTGTTCATTCAGCTAGAGGACTGTGGACACATCATTGAATACACAGCCATGGACCAATACATGGGGATGGATGACAACCAGCTGGCAAATGAAGGAGAACAGGTGGCCATCAAACTGAAGGAATGTCCAAAGTGTCGAACACCAATCCGCAAGAATCTACGCTATGGATCTCACGTCAACCGCAGCCTGTCTGAAATAGAGATGGTAAAGGTGAAGATAAACGGACGTCAGTTGGATATTGAAGAGCACAGGAAGGCCCTTCAAAATCAGTGGAAGGACAACCTTCTCCTCCATGAAATGCATCACCAAGAAGAATATATGTGTATCAGTAACAAACTGGAAAGCAAATATCTCACAGCAAAACATCTGTGGGTCCTGGAAAACAAGATGGACTTCCTAATAAGAGTTGCAAAGCTGAAGAAGGTCCAAAGGGAAAACATGTCAGCCATGCATAGCAACAGATTAGGAAAGTATTTTGAGGAGTTTGAGCACTGGCTCAACAACTGGCACCAAAAATTCACAGACCAGCAGGTCTTTGATTTGCAGAGAGAGCTACGGAGAATCACCCTCCTGACTGAACTCAACACCCGTTGCCATATGGCAGAGATGAGAGGACAAAGTGACAAAATCAATACCGAGGTACAAACCATAACCCAGGTTTTGGAAAAGTTTGGCCAATTTACTGAACAAGACCAATTGCGAGTAGAAGAAGCCATGAAGGAATTAGACAACATTCTTCCACCCACAGGTTTAAGGATCAATGAGGAGGAGAGAAAGATGATTGTCTCGGCTATGGGAATGCGGCCTGGACACTGGTACAAATGTCCCAATGGCCATGTATATGTTATAGCCGATTGTGGAGGGGCTATGGAGAGCCGACGCTGCCCGGATTGTGACGCTACTATTGGTGGGGGCAATCACAGATTGGCAAGTGGAAACCAAGTCGCCTCAGAGATGGATGGGGCACAGCACCCTGCTTGGTCTGAGAACAACAACCTTCTAAACTTTGATCAACTTGACTTCTGAAAAGCCATCTTAGAGAACTGTCGTTGCCTATTCTGTCCCAACTGTTGGTTGCAAAACCTAATGGCAACAGGTTATGATTTTACTGTTTTTTTTAATTACTCCATGCTGGACTAGGAAAACAAGTCTACAAAAATACTGTACTGCTTGAGACCATAATCTTCTTGCATGACATTTACTTTTGAAACTCTTCATTGAAAATACAGACTTTAGTAATAGCAATACTCTGTGACACCTCTATATCAACAAATATACATTTTGCTACTTTCTCTTACACTTTTAGATATAGTGTGCAGTGTTTTTGTTTTAAAAATTGCTTTGCTGCAGAAGTCATGAACCAGGGATCTGTAACAAGTCACAGAATAAGTGATAAATGATAAACAATTTAATTTTGAATTCTAAATAATTTGTCAAGTATTAACTGTAACACCTCTCCTACTGTATGTTTAGGACTCTTTGTGTAAGTAACAATTGTCTTTTTCCTAAACAATAGGTGGCAGTAAAACACTGTAAAAGAACATGACTTGATATTTATCATGCTTGCAACTTACAACAAATGGAATAAAACGTGTTTGAATCCATAAGCCCATTGTTTTCTTAATTTTACACACAAGCCATAATGTAAGAAACACCATCAGGGAGAGCAGTGCCTTCAAAAAGCAGGTTTCTGAAAATATGATTAGGGTTAAACTGCATGTTTATTTTTTTAAATACTCATATTAATTCTCATAGGCAGAGAACATTAAGCTTAGCAGAAATTATTAACATGTTAACTTGTAATGCTGCTACAAGACGTGCATTGAAAAGCAACATAGTAGTACTAAACACAGTAATAAGGGAATAATCAATTAAAAATCCTCTCCATTACTACAAAACCCTTTCTCCCATACACACACACACAAACACACACATACGTGCCATCAAGAGTTAATCATTTGTGTCTCCTAATAGGAGATCATTGGCATTGAAGCCAAAGAAACAATCCTGAAATAGCTACAATTCCTCTTCACTACTGTACAGGACGCCCAGTCGCTGAGTTTCATTTTGGCATTTTGTAACCGCTTGCGTCACTTTATTACATGATGAATGTGTCCCTGTCACAAAAACCAGCTCCAATGCAAACGGTGCTGTCTGCAGGGAGAAAAAAACAACAAAAATTTGCTGTCAAGACAAGTGTTAAAATTGCGCAATCTTTAAAAGGGTGCCACTATTTTAGTATTTATAGGTTTCAAGCACCAGTTTGAGAGAGAGTTTAACAAAAAGGAGGCACTGCAGAAAAACGGTAATATCCTACAGGGTGGACTGTCTCATCTATCATGTCAGATGGGCTTAAAATGCATTATTGTCAGAGTTTCAGCGAGTCTAGCCCTGCCATAAAAAAAAGAAGTTGCCCGCCCCCCAACACACGCACACACACACACACACACACACACACACACAGTATAATATGCGGTTTCGGTTTGATTACAGTCTCTAGCAGAACTGATAAGACTGTGTGGGTGGAAAAAGCACCATTGAAACAAGGAGGATCTGACACACCGAGCAGTGATCTGTGAAGACAAGTAACTGGAGGGAATGTGAAAAGATAAAACATTTACCTTACCTAAGGTGCCACTGGCAATTTTTAAATCCACAACAAAGATGACAAAAACTAGTTTTGTGTCTGTAAAGTTGTAACACCTTTTGTTAAAGGCCATGGATGTAGGAAGCATTGGAAATGCAGGTGAGACAATCTAACAGTAAATGTCATTTTCTGTGTTCTGGTGCCTTTTAGCAGGTGGTTTGATACTTTTTTCTGGCTATACTAGCGATTGAAACATTATGAGTACTTTTTTTTCATGTGGTTGGCCCAAGATAACATATTTGAAGATAATAAAAAGCTAAAAGTACAGAAATTTATTTGATGACTAATTCAGAGCCCTCTTTATTAATAACAATGTATTGTATTTAAACTTGAGGATCTCTTTATGCTTGCATGCAGTTGCAATTTCTGTTAAATACATTTATTTGAAGTCCCACTTGAGACACATTTTAAAGTATGTAAAAATACTCTGTTATGATTAATATTTAGTTTTAAAATGGGTTTTCCACATAAAGAGTAAAAAAAAAAAACAATGAAAAGAGGCTGGGAGCAAATCTACTCTTTCTCCCTCATTGAAAAATTTTGGATCTGGCCTCGCCCCACCTACCACAGCTGCTCGCAGTTTGAGGCTTGTTCAGTGACTACATTCTATCAGTAGTAGTAGTAGTCTCGCAATGCCAGACCTATCTCCAGTGGTGGAATGTAACCAAGTACATTTACTCAAGCACTGTACTTAAAGCTTTAGTGTCTAACTTTTTTTATATTAACGAACGTCCGTTACATTTAAGCCATTGCCAAATAAGTTGATACAAAGCTAATTAAGACTCAGCTCCACACAACTCTCTCTGTGTTTCTCAGTATGGCTATGTTCAGAAACTAGTGTCGTCCGATGACTTTCGCACGCAGAAAATCGAGTGAAGATAATTACCTCTTCTTTCGTTTTTTTAATCCTACGTGTCCTCCTTGGCTACTGGCAACTGTGGATGAGGGGTGGTGCGCACTGCGCAATCACGGAAGGCTTGTATCGTGTGGACGCACCAACAGTTTTGTTGTCATTACTTAGAATTCTCAATGGGGGAGACAGAAACTACGCACTATAGCTTTAAGTACACATTTGAGTTACTTGTACTTTACTTGAGTCTTTTCTTTTCATGCCACTTTCTACTTCTACTCTACTCTACATTTCAGATGGAAATATTGTACTTTTTACTCCACCACATTAATCTGACAGCTTCAGTACTTTACAAGTTAAGATTTTTTTCACACAAAACACATGTAGTTTATAAAATACGATGTTTTATTATAAATGAAACTTCCCAACAATATAAAGTACAGCTGAAATGACTAGCTGATTAATCACTTTGATTGACAGAACGGTTTTGATAGTTCTCAGTTTCTAAAATGTGAGGATTTTTTTGCATTGAGCACTTTTACTTTTAATACTTTAAGTACATTTTCCTGATGATACTTGCATACTTTTACTTAAGTATAATTTTCAATGCAGGACTTTTACTTAACCGTAACAGAGTATTTTTACAGTGTGGTATTAGTACTTGTACTTACTTATGTGTGTATATATTCATTCTTGCCATTGTTTTATCATTTTAGTATTGTATATATTGTATAACTGTGGTTTTGAATCATTACAATCTGAAATTTTAATTTTCAATGTTTTTAGCTCGTTTTGATGATATTATTTTCACCTCTTTACAGCTCAAATGTAGCCAAGGAAAGATGTCAGTATTACTTCACCCCTGAGAAAATGCAACATGGTCTATATGAGCTGGTTTTGTGTTGGCCGTAAGGGTAATGAGTTTGTATTATCAGAAAATTGCTTATTAATGTTCCCTTGGAGGCTTTTCATCAGTAAAGGTGGTTGAGGCCCAAGGTTTCTACACCGATGCAGTGTCATAGATGGAATACGTAACAGCCTTGCTGTTACATTTTTAGTCTCTTTTAGATCTAAAGCAAAGTTGCTAAAAGATTAGCTTTCACTATCATGTGTACCTCCAAGCATCTTCATGTGTGATGAACCATGTCTCTAGGTTAAATAATAAATGAGGTTGTTTACAGAGAAGTTTTATGAACTTTTTTACTGCACTGATTATAGTGGCTTCTTTTGCAAATGTATCTGCTAATTTATTTCCTTTGATTCCAATATGTGCTGGTAATTATAGAAATAGGAAACTTAGTCCCATCATTTGAATTCTGTATAATGGCTGTTGTAATTCTATCAAAAGGTCTGGTCTGCTTGTTGAAAGACTGCATCTCAAGCTGCCTTGAATCTGAACAAACAACTGTCTCTTCAATCCAACGCAGTGCTAACAACATTGCGAGCATTTCTCCGCTGTAAATTGATAAACCATCCCTAAACCTTCTCTCCATATTAAGATGAAACTCGGGAACAATATATGCAATTCCAAGGTTAGTGATAGAATTCTTCGACGAGTCCGTATTCATCTGAATATACTCTGAATATGACTTATCGTATAGGTCATTGTTTGCGAGTTCTGAAGATATTTCTAGTTCTGTTGCTTTGTCCATCCAAAGCTCTTCATTTCCTTCTTCTCCTTTTCCCAGCTTTCATGTGTCTTCTTCACCCTGTAAATTAACCCATTAATTAAGTGACAACTTTATCCAGTCTTGTATAAAGTACTTGAAAGCAATACTTGAGTAAAAGTACAAGTATCTTAACAGAAAATGAATTTGGAGACAAGTTACTTAAGTATTAGAAGTAAAAGTAAAAGTAAGAAAAACTTTGATTATGAACTTTATGGCCAAAGGTGTGTAACAATATCTTCTTCACCACTGTCAGCAGGGTGGTCATCCTCTGTTACCATGGCAGCATAGCTTGCACCAGGTGCTTCCATGACACTATCAGTCATTATGCTTCCTTCTCTTCATCTTTAGTTTTGGCCTATGGTTTTGCCGCTTGGCAACAAGCAGGCATTGGGTCACCAACTGGAATGGAGCGTGCATTATCTTGGCAATTTAGGAGCAATGATTCGCCAAACTTGCTTTTTTCTAGTGTAACAAATTTCTTCTGATTTTATTTTGTAGTAACGAGTAACTAAGATGCTTAGGGGAAATGTAGTAGAGTTAAAGTAAAAGTTTCTAGAAATATAAATAACGAAGTAAAGTACAGATACGTGAAAATTCTACTTAAGTACAGTAGCAAAGTATTTGTACTTTGTAACATTACAACACTGGCTGTATCTTTATTTTTAGCAGATTTTCTCTCATTTTCTCATTGAGAGATGTATTTGCTGCAACAACACACACCTATAATGTAATACCAATTTAATTAATCAGATAAAGAGCCTAAAGAGATATACAGACGTGTGTAAGGATTGTAACAGTTTACTATTTTGATATTGGAATATTTTGTCCATAACTCTGGAAATTGTCTGTTTCAGATGCACACATTTAGTTTCTTTGATTAAACAACGCTAACTTCGTGTTTAAAACTGCGACCAGAGTGGAGCATCACAGTCTGACAAGTATGGCTACCCAGTGTGCTTAAAGGTAACGCCAAGGGGTCCTAATCAAGCGTCTGTTAACCCTCCTGTTGTCCTCGGGTCACATTTAACCCGTTTACAAAAACTTTCCATATCAGAACTATGACAAAAGAAAGTTGAAAAAAGTGACAAATGTTGGAAAAACCTACAAAAACAAAAAAATACTTCTTTTTTTTTTAAACGCTGAAAAAACTGACCAAAAAAATCTGAAAAAGTGACACAAGACATCACCAAAGGTGACAAAAACATAATTAAAAAAACGCCCAAAAAGTGGAAAAAATTGAATAAAATTGACAAAAACGTTGAGTAAAGTGTAGAAAAATAAATGTTGAAATTTTCACCCAGAAAAACACAAAGTTGCATAGTCGATGGGAAAACAACACAAGGGTTAAGGATTTATTATTCCTTGAGTTTTATTAATTATCATTTGTACATTTCCTATAAACACTGTGTTCATAATGGCCTCAAGCTGTGTTCACTGCTGCAATATTGGAGGAGCAATTGGTAGGCCTACAGAAGAGATTTATCTCCTGTGACAGGAAGCAGGCATTCCTCAGAGCATAAGCTAAATACCATATGAACTGTAATGCATACGTTAAGGCCTCAAGTGGCGGAAAGAAACTGTTTTTCTATAGGGCACAGAGGATTGTTGCATGAAGACTTTTGTCCAATGATAATAGAGTATTGTAAAGAGAATCTTCTCCATAGGGTAAGGAGAGATTCATTTTTGGCTGTATTCCAATCAGAAAAGGCTTCTTTATTCTGTGGCAGTATGAAATCATTGTGCACAAACTTTTCTGTGGGAGCTGCTGGGGAAAACTGAACTGAGAAGACCTTGTTACTTTTCCTCTGTAACTCCCCTGTGATTAATTGCATTACATATTTGCTATATTCACCTCAACTGTTAGAAAAATTATGCTTAGAACAGTTTTGCTTCAGTTTCTTTGTTAAACCATTTGCATCCAAACTGTTGTTTTAGTATTTCTGTTTTAGTATTTCTGTCTTTCGTGTGTTAATCATGAAAGCTGAGTGACCTTGCAAGGAGCACAGGATGTATCCTGAGGGCAGAGCGCATAATGTGGAGGAGATGCCGGGAATGACCAGTGATAAGAAGAAAAGCTACGGACTGCATGAACCGAATAACTAACTTGACTCCTTTAAAAAAAACACTGTTGTGAACAATCTTCAGTCATTTTCTGTACTTATGCTGAAGTGCTGTAAACTGACTACTTGCTGCAAGTAAACAAACTTTTAAGAGAACTCCAGTGATTCTGTCCATTCTTTGATAAATAATTATCCTAATATCAACCATCTCTTTGTTTTCTGTGCCTCTGATTATCCATAACATGTGTGAGGAATGAGAATGTGGGGTTAAATGGCACGCAAAAATCTTAAAATAATTATGCTGGTTATTCAGAAACTACTTCCGTTACATCTCTTTTGCCTCAACTGCCCCAGTGGCCCTAATTTCCATCAAATTTGTCAGCAACCTCAGGTGTGAGTTCCTGACTGAGCAGATCGCCGCCTTTTTCTCTCTCTAGTCGTAGGTGACAGGTTAGCTTAACTTCAACTGGCCTTCTATCCCTGGCCACAATTCCCACAGATGCTTTGGGCTCTGTTAACATGCTGTTCACTTCCCACTGGATTTGACTGATCCCCATCTACTGGACCACACAAGGAAACAGACAGAAAGATAGGCAGAAACTAACGCACACACACATTCACATGGAAAAAACAAGAGAGACACAAAGATAACATCAGTTAGATGGGTAAAGGGATGTATTGGAATGATTGACAGAACTGCTTTCAGTCCGCCAGAGACTCTTGTGATACAGAGAAGACAACACAGAGAGAGATGATATGGAGGGAGGATAGACCAGATGTTATATGAAGTGAATTGAGTAGTTCCTTCACTCCACTGGACCAGTGAGATACACAGACAGAGAGAAAGAGAAAAGCCAAGATAAACCGGTATAAAAACAAAGTGAAACATGGCGAAAAGAGAGAAATTGTGAAAATTGAGGAGGAACTAAAACCCAACAAGAAAAAAGTGAGGTTGACATTTGGGATTCAGGGTGTCAGACTCAGCACTTTATTGGCAAACTTCATATTTTTTCACCGTCAGCTGTACTTGGGATATGATAACCCAGGAAGAACATTTGTACAGTAGAAATTCTTATTGACATTTATGGTAACACACTTCTGTAACATACTTTAATGGCTTACACTTGAAAGAGACACTTTGAAGCTTAGCGAAAGTTCATTCAGGAAGACTCTTTATGCTCTCATTTATTCACAATCTCTCTGTCTCCTACTCTCTGGCTTCTACTCCATCAGCTGACAATGGGCGTTCACTATGAGTCTCGCTTTGCCAGACCTTCCTCCACAGCGCTGCGTAGGAGGGCCTGGCTAGTCCACACAAAATTACGGGATGCAACGTGCTCTGGTTTATTGGCATTTCTTTAAACCAATTACAATTGTCATGAGCGCCACTAAGCGCCCGACAGAGCCATTGTGCCGCTGCAAAATAGACTTGGGAAGGAACTTCTTTTGTGTATGTTTAAAAGTTGTTTTAGCCGTGCAACAGAAAACTCAGATTGGACAGATAGACTAGCTAGATGTCTGGATTTACCCTGCAGAGATCTGAGGAGCAGTTAACCATAGTCCTCATAAATCCACCGGAGTTTAAAATTCCAACACAAAGAAAGCGGAAGGAAACGGACATCCGGACGAAAAGAACGTGATCCGGCGGAATTTCTGGCAGCACTGGAGCAATCCCAGAAAAGGAACGTCGTGGCTATAGACTAACTCTGAGACTATCCAACCCGATTTTGCCACAATCTCCCTAAGCCTATAATATCGTCTCTGTCAAACTTTAAACGGTTCTCCTCTTTGCTGCAGTCAGTTGTCATTTCAGTACGAACAGATGCGACATCCCTTCACCTCCCTTCACGTCTCCAACACATCCATCTATATCCTCAGCCAACTCTCTACACCTTTTCACCACCACCACCAGTGTCTAGACCCCTGGGGGAAATATTCCTGAACTAATCATATCATCACTACCATCTTAAATATACTCCGTCACAAGTAAGGTCTAATAGCCAAAGACTCTTCACAATTCACTTTATTGTGCACCGAAGTCTCTCCTTATTGAAATACTGTATCTTACTGATCGAACGTGGTGTTTCTAATTGTAGGATACACTTAGGGTACAGATTTGATCATTGGGAAATTATCAAAGATGTTTTATCAATATTAATAAAGTTATGAATATGGTTATTAATAACTTCATCACATTGACAAACAATCAAAACGGGGCACCACCCTGCAAGTCAGGGACCAATAATCCAACTGTGGAACAGTCTCATTTCTGTGAAAATCCTTTAAAAGGAAACAAAGGAAGGTGTGAATTCGAGCACGGACCTGTATTCACCAGCAATTATCACAATAAGTACACAAATAATCACCAGCAACTGCTAATTAAGTATAATCGAATTTATTAACGTCACAATTATCAGTAGCCAATCAATAATCCTTCAATAATAAAACGTATATACTTTTTACAATATCACAACCAAACAAAGCAAAAACAAAGCAGCATCTGTCATGGACACGTCTGTGTCTGTGTGTGGGCGTGTGTGAGAGTGAGTGTGTGTGTGTGTGTAACAGTGAGTGAAAGTGGAGGGGGCGGTGTCGAAATGTAGTTCTAACACAAATCTACAAAATGGCTACTCCTGTGAGCTGCACAACACTATTTAGCCTCAAGAGGGCGGTAGTGGTGCTGGGTGCCCGAGGAGGGGTTGAAGAGGTCGAGCGGGTTGCTAGGCAACGTGCACGCTTAAACCGTATGCTAGGTCATGTGTTAGCTCTGTACAAACGTAAGCCGACTCCACATGGTTAAGCTAGCAGCATTAGCTCGGGAGCTACGTGGCTAGCTTGTGTGTGGGGGGGGTGTGTGTGTATAATTAGTAAAAGAAGAAAGTTGAAGGGAAGAGGCACTCTGATCTTAGTTATCGATAATGGCCAGCCCAGTGGCTAACAGCTGATTTCCGCGATTATCTCGCAGACAGTAACTAAACTCCGTGAATGGAGTGATTTAGCAGGTAGCGCTTACGGTTTTAACCAGCTAATTAACACCACAATCAACAGTATCGTGATCAATTATACATTCACAGAAACAGATTAATAACCAGATATGGGCCAATACATGATTACAATCACAGATCACATTAATGGCAACAAGCGGTAGCGAACCCTTTGCTCATTAATGAAACAAACCAAACACACTAGTTCTAACGTCTGCCCAGAACTGTGTAAGCCTTCTTACTGTACATGTGTTGTTTGTAGTTAATCTCTCGCCAGAGTTTAACGATCCGTTTCGTCCAGAGCAGTGGACGACACGCGATCCAGGTCGACGACGCAAGAAGAGCGGAACGTAGTCCTTTTCTTGAATCCGGGCTGATTAAACCCGCTGCAGATGTGAGGAGATACTGGGTCAGTATCCCCTCGGATCTCTTGTATATCAGAAAGATATAAAATGTCCCAGCTCAATCTCGACCAGCGAGGTGATGCTGGCTAGCTAGTCCGGACTAGTGCACCTCCTGTCGGTAAAATGAATTACCGTGAAAAGCAAAGAAACACAAACGCCGACAGCTTTTATCCTTCCTCCACCTCCTAGTGGCGGGGTGGTGCATTCAAAGGCCCGACAGCCAATGGGAAAAGCGCAACCTTGTCACAGGTGTGAAGCAGTTCTTTGTCTCACCACCAGTCTGCCTTGCCCTCCTCGTGTTGAAGGTAGAATCTCCATTTTGGCGACTCTGCTTCCAAGTGGCAGCCTGTAGGAGTTTGGTGAAACTGGCTTTGGGATTCACATGTAGGCCAAGATCCTTTGTCTTGCCTTCCCGGTGTCCTTTGTCTCTGCAGTCAGCTCAATCTGAGCCATTTTTGGTTAAAATCAATGTTTAACCCCCTGCTTGGTCCCAACATAATGAAAGTCACTGACAATGACTCATTCAAATTCAGGTTTTAACACCAGCACCACATCTGTTAAGGCAAATCTGGATGCAAATATTTTTTAAGTAATGTGATTAATTCAACACAACCACTTCATCATGTTTAATTTTTCTTAAGTTTGAGAGAAATATCTTGCAATTAAGATTTACAAAGCAGATGCTGAGGTTTGAGATGCAGAGGCTAACTCAGCATTTTTGCCATGTCAACCACAACAGAAGATGAGTTTCTCTCCAGGATAAATAATCATACCAGCAATGAAGAGTTAACTTCCAATGTTATATATACTTCAAATTAAAGAAAAGTGACAGCTAATTTGCCATAATAATAATAATAATAATAATAATAATAACAACAATCATTTACTGCTAGACCCAAATCAAACAACTTATACCCCCTACATGGTAAATTAATCTTAAACAACTGTATTTGTCTTGTAACTGTATTTGTCCTGTAATGTGGGTGGCAGCTCGCCACCCACATTAACAGATACACACACAGCAGAAAAAGATATGATCCTGAATAGCAACATAGTGACACTTATCAACGGAAGTAATGAGTGAGTAACTTTATAAATTAACCTGAAACGTTTCAAACAATTGTGGCTCATTTGAGCCAGAAATATTTATATTTAAAGAAAAACATTGTTTTTGAATGGAAAACTTGAACTTTTTGCTCTTTTCATTTATTTTTTTTGTCCTAAACACGGCTACACCAGGAAATTACATGTAGGCTACTCTATGCGACTCAGTTAAAAGTGAGCTAGAATCCAGGAAAGAGACTCTGTTCTGGTGTGCTAGACACACAACCTGTGGTTTTAATTGGTGCTTAATTGCAGCGTGGGCAGTACATTAATAACTTATTACCTTGGCCCTCTCTTGAGATACTAGCCAGGCAACTTCTCACGGGTTGTGTGTCATCACATCCAAACTTTGATTAAGGCAGTGGGAAAAGCACAGACCCTGATCACATTTTTGTTGAGCTTCCAGGCTGATTTAAATGTAAATTCATTTTCATTTCAGCTCCTCCCATATCTTGACAGTGTCTTGCTATGGGAGCAGGGAGGGGGTCGAAGGGAAGAGGGCGATTCTGCTCAGGTAAGCATATTTAGTTTGTGAGCATTTGATTCTAAACTAATTTGAATAACTGTGTGAAAGCCAATTTGGTTTAATTGAGCTCTGCTCTTCTGAACACCTGCAACTAGATTAGTGACTGACATTGAGTTGTTTTGCTGCATTGGGCCTCCAAGTGCTGCTCCTTCCGATTCATAACTCTGGATTTACCTCCAAATTTTAATACAACACCATATGTGCTTTGCAAAAAAATATTTAATGAGCTTGGCTTGGTATTTCACAGAGCAGTAGTGAAATATGGCCAAGATAGGGGAAAATAATACCCAGACTAATCCATCCTATGCCTGAGTGCTGTGACAAAGGCGGTTTATTACTATTACCATCAGTGTATGATTATCAATATGTATTAGGGCATCACCATCGAGCAAAACCCCAACAGGCCATGACAGGTCTAAAACAAACTATGTTTCTGCTCCATCGAGGGACAGCATTAAGCAAAGATGCACATCCCCTGGCACCAGGCCAGCACAGCTGAATCTGCCAGAGAAGTTGTGTTAGCTCAGAGCAGCACACACTCTGTCCTGGCCTCTGCAAGCTTTGTGTAAGCCTCTGCGGCTCTATGATTTGTGCAAAACCAAACTCATTGATCCACTACAGCTCAGAACTCTAGTGTTAACCCCCCACACACACACACACACACACACACACACACACACATACACACATGCCTCACATCATATGCCGATTATAGCTGTTATTCAGATGGATTCAACTTGACACCACTTCATGATCTCAATCAAAATAAAGGAGAATTGTTAAAAAAAAGTCATACACTTGAAAAATTATATTTCCACATCCTACTTTGAGAGCAGTCTTCAGTGAAGTTTATGTGAAGTATAACCACTTAGAGTGACAAAAGATCCAGATATGATTACTACTGTCGGGGCCAGATGTACGTACATTTGCGAATGTAGCGTTATCAGCGCCATGGCCAACCTGCAGAAAGCGCACGCTGTGATACTTCAGCTCACGTCATATTTAACAAACCTGCAGTTCATCGGGTAATCGGCGCCTTTCTCTACCCACTATACCGTAAATTGCGTGCATCTTCCTATCATGGATCAGCCACCAAGTCAGTCAAAACAGCGAAAACAAAGATTTAGCGATAACGAAGTTGATCTGCTTGTTCATGAGGTAACAGCTTGATGCGTGTTATTTCGACATTAGTGGTGGGGAAATGTATGTATTGACTAGTGCGCTGTAGCAAAGCATTAAGTACTGGTGCTATGATATGGCTGAGTGCAGACTGCGATATTCCCACTGCTGATGCTATGACTGTTTGAAATTATCCTGATGCCAATATTTGTAATGTAACGAGGAGTTGAACAACTGCTGGAATGGAATATGAACGCTGAGTCGGAGATTCAATGTCATCTTTGATTTCTTCCAGTAACTGTAATACTGCATGGCTGCTTAATCTGTAACGCTTAATGATTTTGTGTTCACTCATCTGAAAAAGTGTGATCCTTGTGGCAAAAATCCTTTCAGCTCGTCTCCTTGGCCTATCTTCGTCTTGCTCGGATTACTGCTGCCATTTCACCAGGAGGCATATGCGAGGACACCATCTTTTGTTCGTACCGCGGAATACATAATTAGGCGCAAAACTCCCGCAAAAGTGGGAGTTTACCATAAAGAGATGGGAGGAGAAGCGCTTCTCCTCCCATCTCTTTATGGTACACTCCCACTTTCCCCTTCACCCTCACATGAATGCATATGCATGACAAGGAAAAGCGCAATTTGCCATTTTCAGTCCCCGCGACAGGCAGTCTGCGCTTTTACCTCAGTGCGGCCTGTTTGTACATACCTTGCCATGCTTTTACGCAGACGTTGCGAAACAAATACGCCTGAAGTGGGCACAAAAGCGTTAGTACATCTGGCCCTCAGTGTTCAGTAAGCCTTGCCTTGCCTGACTGCTCCTTTCCCAGCAGGGAGGACACTCCAGTGTATTGTTCACACTTTCAAGCTTCGATGTTCATTGAAATGTTTGTACTGTTATGTCTTCTTCATTCATTTGTGTTATCCTAACAACTGCATGGCTTTAGACAGCACCAAATTATGAGTCACGTTTCCCTAAATACACATTTTGTGGTTCGAGTTAATGCTGCATTTGTTAATGATCCAAAGTGGCAAAGGCACTTCCCACCCTCTGTGCAGTCAAGCTACTGAGGTAGGAAAACATGAATGCCTGCAGGTAAATGTCTCTTTAATTTCTTAAGAGCAGAGCGCTTTATGTGAACAGCATAAACCAACAAATGTTAATGTACTGGTGTGCTGATGATTCAAAAAACACACCATGCTGAAAATCATCAACTAACTTGAGTGTGTTTCTTGTAAAAGCAATATGTATCTACTGTGAGGGGAGCCATGTTCACTAAGCATCATGCCAGACACTGAGGTTTGAGAAAACATACCCTTGACTTTGCAACAGCCTTCTGCAAAGGCTCAGAGAAGCAGATCAGTGTACTTTTATGCTGTAACTTCGTGAAGAAGGCTGGACGCCGAAACGCGTTGAAGTTGTTTTTTAATCTTATTCTAATGAGAATGTGCCAGATGTATTAAAGGCATTTTAAAATATTTGTTCTTAAATACGAGTGCCTTCGGTTCTTCCTTGATGTCTATTGGATTTGTTCATGCCCCCTACCAAAGAGCACCGTCTTTTGTTCACTAACACTAGTTCCAAGAAGCTCTCCAATCTCTTCCGTTCTGCATCTTAAAAAGCATTGGACTTTGTTGACCTTTAATAGATATCATAGCTTTGCACTCTTGTTGGTTTGTACACTTGTCTTTGTTTTATGAATTGTCTTCTATGGCGCTTTTCGTCACAATTTTTTATTTGAGCTGTAATGCATGTTGTTGTGAAAAGAGGCTGCACACTAGGATATTTGATAAATCTGCACTTAACATTTAGCTATTTTTAGACAAATATAGGACAGTATGAGTAACACGCCAGCAACTCAGATCAGCTTAAAAAGTTGGAGGTGATGCAAGGTGATATCAAATTAATTCTGCAAGCCTGGGAAGACATTAAGTGGAGTCAAAGAGTTGTAAAATGTTAAATGGTTGTTTCAATTTCAATACATTAACACAGAAGGAAAGCCTCAAATGGTGCCTAAAATTGGCTTGAGTCTCCCTTTACTTTAATACCTTAAAGTAGCAGAATGGTGTGGCTAATATTTAGAGGCCTATACAGCATTACATTATTCCAGTCCATGGTTCTAGTATGGGAACTCAACCGTAGACCTTCATTTGAAGATCTTGCTATGGTCTCTTTCTTTCTGTTTCTTGGATGAACTGAGTGGAAATGTTCTGCGCTTTGAGCACTATGTGAGCATTGAGAATGAATTTGGACAGCTGTAAAGGCACAGATACTGACATTGTGCTGCAACAGCAAAATGGGATCCAGGAGAGAGGCCATTGAAAAGCCCCCTGTCAGACCTTTCAGTGACAGAACTTCGCCCACACTGACAGAGAACAGGCCCTCACCTGATCACCACTGCAGCGCCATCTGATAATGCTTGCTGAAATTCAGCGCCAATTACACAGACAGATAGAGTAAATTAATGAAATATTCAGTTTGGTGTTCTCCTTTCGTACTTGTTTACCATGCTTTTGTTGTCAAGAAACTTTTAAACAATTGTGTTTTTCCCTCTATTTAAAAAAAAAAAAATGAAATTGGGCGTTCTGTCCTGTTTGTCCCGATTAAGTTCTGGAGCCACAGAGCTCAGGAAAACAATTCTTAACTGATGGTATGAATACGATGTCATACATTTTTTATTTTTCTCACTTTTTAACAATGATTTACTTGTTTTAACTGCTAAATTGTTGAGAGAGAACACTACAATTCGTCCAGCTGACACTGAGTATGATGGACTGTCATGCAAAATGTCTTTTGCTTAACAAAAGCTTAATGTTTCTCTGTGATTTAAATCACAAAATTGTGGCACACTTTGAAGTACTTTTGTGTATAAAAAACGCAATCCAAGGTTGCAGCCAACCATTAACAAACAAAATCTCAGTTTTTCACCCTTTCTTCTTGATCACACACATCCTTGGAAGGGACATGATACTTGGTTGTAGGGGTAATTTGTATATTTTACTTTTGTACGTTTCTTCTTTTTTTTTTTGCAATTACATTTGCTCACCTAAGGCTATCTACACACATTCATTTAGCTCTTGGCTAAACCAATCACAGAGTGTGTTTTCAGGCAGAATTAGGGGCAGTGGCATCATCAGAGTTGAGGAAATGACTGAAAATTACAGAAATTACTTTGTTCTGACCTGGTTGTACTTGAGGTTAATTGTGATGTGCTTAGAAAAGGGGATAGGATTGTTTGAGCCCAAGAGGAGCTGCACATAAGAGTGAAGTACTTTGGGTACCATAGAGAAAGCACTGCAATTTTCTTTCATCTTTAATTTTTCACTCAAGAGGGAGGAGCCCTTTTGTATCCTTTGGTGTAGCACACAACTGCATATAAATCATCACAATCATTTTAAATATAAATCATCTCACTGTGTTCTGTGTATTATCTCAACAAATTGTGTACGCAGCTTGCTCCCGTGAAAGGTCATGCCTGTTAAAAGTAAACTACACTACCAAAATAATAACTAGGAGTATTCAAGACATTACAGTGTCAACAAATGTCTTTTAATAGATTAATAATCTACTTGTAAATGTGGAAAATGATATTCAGTGAATGACTTGGAATGACTGTGCCACTGGTTTCTGCCATGCAGTCTTGTCATCCTGACAAGCATAAGCAACGCATGTATTGTAGGTCATGAACAGTGACGTCTCGCTAATTGGCTCGCCACTCTGTCCTGATTTACAAGTGTCGAAACTGCTTTCTCACAACATGCGCATTATAAAGAATTGGACATGGCTCTTGCCCTCCAGCTTGCTAACAATTACTTCAGTTCAATCTCGTGTGTGTGTGTGTGTGTGTGTGTGTGTGTGTGTGTGTGTGTGTGTGTGTGTGTGTGTGAGAGAGAGAGGGAGAGGGACAAAATATCTCTACACTCACTGTTGCTCAGTAAAAAACATCCATGTCACATCCATGTAGTTGTAGAAAAAGTTTTGAAATATTCTATCTATCTATCTATCTATCTATCTATCTATCTATCTATCTATCTATCTCTATCTATCTATCTATCTATCTATTGCTGTTGAAGAAACAAGGCCTATAGTGAGTTAAAGTTACCATGATGTGAAGTAATAACACATAGACAATTCTACTGACTCAGCACACACCCACTGAGGCACTGAGAAAAAGAAAAAAAAAAGAAAGTTGAGCAGTGCAACAGATTAAAAAAAAAATCCTGTGCCCAGTCCGAGAGGGGAAGTTTTCCATTTTATTTTTCATTTTCATTATCTGTCTGGTGAAAGTATAAATGCCAGGAGGATTAGAGAAATTACATGGGCTCTCGCCTTTCCTGGCCTGGTGCTTATCCTCCTCTCTGCTCATCTCTCCCTCTCTCTCTGTCTTTTTTCATCTATTGCTACCCTACCTTCTTTGCATTGCTCTCTCTGTTTACCCACCATCTTTGCCACTCCAATGTCCTTTTCCCTCTCTTCTGTGCCTGTCTCTATCTATCTCCCGATGTCATAGCTACTCTGTTGCCTTCTCCAACTTGCTACCCTAAGACATACCCCTATTTCTATTTCTCCGACCCCTATCTCCATTTTGTAGCTGTGCCGCGGCTTCTCTTTTTGTGAGTGTGTTGCTCTCACCATACCGCTGGCACTCCCCGCGGGGCTCACGCTGGATCAGCATGACTGGGCATGGCCCCCCTGGGTCCTACTGGCCGGCCAGTCCTCAGCAATAAGAAGTGTCTTAAGAAGGGCCCTAATCCTTAAGATCTATTACAGATAGCAGCGCTGACACAGGCGACAGAGATTAGAGGGAGCAGATACTGACTGTATTGATTGGCCTTCGCATCCCGAGGCCAACCCAGCAGCTTGCTCGTGTAATAGCACAATGTGCGTCAGAGCCAGCAGCTGTAAATGCATAAAGACTGGACTGAAGTGAGGTAAACTGGTGATACTGTAGAGCCACACAGTGAGGGCAGGAGACAGAATGCCTACTTGTGTACCATTTTAAGTGGAGGTTAGCATCGCTGCTTCACCTCCCTAAATATATGCTGGCCCACAGTGGCCCAAATTTGCTGAGAGGGAAAACCACTCTGTGTTTGGACCCAAGGGTAATTTTTTTTCATGTAGTGTCATGAACTTATGTTTTAGTGAGCCGTTTCTTAGGGATGTCTGTTTGACAGTCACATTTAGGCATGGTTTGGGAGCCAAAAACCAGCTGGACCATTCACTTTGCAGTCCATTACCAGAGGTTACAAAGTCAAATTCATTTTGTGCTTAGCTCAAAAGAATGTGCCAATTTTTGGGGAATTTGATAAATGTTGAAAGTGCCCATGGCTAATTTAGAATGGTTTAAATTAGGATGAGGATGAAACACTGATTAAACTGATACTCCATGTGAAATAAAGATTGATGATGTTACAGACGTCTCAAATATATTGTTGCAATGGAAATAACATGTTGACAGCTACACTACGTTTAAAAGCAACCTGGATATATTGAGTACGTCTGCAGGTACAAAATGCTCCATGTGTAAAAAGAAATTGGATGAATTCAGTGTTCAAATTGCTGCTAATGACAATGACATTAGCAATGAACTCTTTTATATTCATATATATATATATATATACACACTCAATTATATGGTTTAAAAATGGCAATGTTCCATAGTGACTGAGTTAAAACGGACAAAAATTGAGCTGCTGTGAATCCATACAGAGGCATTTTGCACATTCCCCCCCTGCAGTGATATAAATTTAATTTGGTCCTCTCTTTTTGCAGTCAAAAATGTCAAAGTAGAATGTATTGTTTATTTGTTATTGTTAGTGATTTATTTATTGACAGAGGAGCCAGCCAGCAGAGCCCAGTAGGTAGGAGAAGTAAACAAATTGGGAACTGTTGCTTACATGCTATTGGCAGACAGTGTTTTGTTAGCACAGGAATGGAAGACTAAAGGCCATTGTATGCTGAAAAAGAGCGACTTTGTATGACTTGTTGTTCGTCCATGTTGGAAATCAAAAGGCCGTTCTGAATGGCCACACTTGAACAAGTCTGTTGTGTCCTGTTAATACTGTTAGTAAACACTGGGGGCGCTAGAGTGCACAGTGAGGATACAGAGTGGTATGTGTGTAGATGAAGAAGAAGAATAAAGTTGGAAGTAGCGTGATACATGTCTCTCGGCTCTTACTTAAAATACTTTTAAGTAAGTTTTCAGATTTAAGCCTCTAATGGCAGAAGAACTTGATTTATTCTCTTTCATTATGCAACCATGCCATAGTTTGGTGACGTTAACTTAATACTTCATAAAGGTAGGAGGACCTTCGTCAGCAGGGTTACTATAATAAAAGTGGTTAGGTTAGAGAATGATTGTGGTCTTAATTTAAAAGAAAAATGATATTGACAGTCAGTTGGAGACAGGAAAGTCCAAAGTTTTGTTAATTCATCCATTCACCCGGACATCCTCTCTACAATACCGTCACAGTTCTGATGATTCCTACAGGCAGCTTTAGAACCACACCAATGTCTAAACTAACCAAGATTTTAAGCAGTTTAATGTGCTATAATTAGCTTCTTAGCCTGCAAACTGACATAGTGGTGGGTGTCTTTGTTGTTGCTCATTCAGCAAGCCAGTGTGCAGGAATAGACATTTGTCCTTGTTTGTTAGTTTAAAAGCAGGAATTAGCTTGAAAGATAATGTGGGTTGTTGTTTAGTCTGTGGTTCCTGTGTAGCAAGCTGCTGTCTGGCTGTTTGTGTGACCACCTGCTACGATAGAATGGTGATGTTACTGCGTTATGCAAATACAATTTAAAATGAAATGATTTATTTGGCTGTACATGTATAGCTTTGCACATAGCAGGAGAACAAACCACATCCTAAATCTGTTTTATGCAAAGATAGGGGGAATAACCATAACAATATAACAGAGCAGATATATATGCAGTAGCTGAAAATACCCATGTAATTTAATTTCAGTTAAATTTTAACCCAACAAGAGTCATATCAAGATGTTGCTTTAGTGGCTTTTACACACGCATACGAGCTCAGCCAGAAAAATGCACTAATGTGCATGCATTATTGGCACTAAAGTAAAATACAAGAGAAGGTTTTACAGTAAGATGAATTGGCCACTGTGTTTATATTCCTCATCTATTTTGTCCATTGATGAAAATACTAAAATTATGCATGTTTTGAAGGACTTTCCTGGCACTGTCAACCAGGGCAACAAGCTACATTTCTCAATAGCTGAGTGCAGAGAACATCTCCAGCAACGATGAATATAAACAGGTGGATAGAGGACAGTAACATTTCATAGTAGCAGTAACCCCGATATTTGAAACTTGCCTTTTCACTTGTAGGCATTTTTTGTTTGACATACTAGACATGATATGTAAAGGATGATTTTCTCAACCAATTACATACCAAACTCTGACACTAACGTTATCAGTGTTGGTTGTATGACAGTGCAGTCGTGGTATGTAAGTGATGCTCTACAACCTCTTGATATACCTAATACTACATAATAGGTGCATACCAGTGTAGTTTATTTGATTTGGAGAATTGTTGTTTTTGCATTTAGCTTTCAAATCGAAAAGGAGAACAAAACTGACAGATCCCTAAGAAAACAAATACATAATAAAATAGCTCACAATTTTCTATTTCAGCCTTCCGTTCGCCTTTCTTTTCTTCTTTACAGTGCGGTACTAATATTTTTCATTTTAATGTAATAGCTCTGCCTAATAGCCTCACTGTCTCAGGCTCCACCAGTGTCGTTTACCCATAATATAAAAAAGCAAATTAGCATTTATCCTGATTTATTACTGTACCAAACAATACACTATTTCTAAGTGTTGAAAAAGAGACAAGCATAATATGTAGGAAACACATGACATTTATTTTGGCATAACTTTAACATCAATCTAACTTTAACATCTATCTGGATAGATGTGTTATAGCCTCGTTATCGCACACTACTCCTCCTCTTTAGGCCTCCATGCTTGAAAGGAGCAACAGCCCCCCTCTGTCCCATGGGTTTAACTTGATGCAATGGATTGCCAACAACACACAATAGCTACAAGGCCTCTGCTAATCACACTATTGATCCTGTAATTCCACTCATTTTAAACTCTTTACTTCGGCGGGTGGTATCAATGAATAAAGTACAAGTCTCCGTTTCTTCCCTCGTCTGCTGAGGCACCTGGTGTCTCTGGGGAGGTGATAGAGACCTGTGTGGCGTTTCCACATCACAGACCTGCTCTCTTTTTAGTATTCAGACTCCACAGAAAAGTCTGCCGTGTTGAGAACAAACGCAAATGGAGAATGGCTGATTGACCTCCTATCCTTTTTACGGCTTCTTTTTGAGGACTGTTGTGTTGTGTTGTGTTGTGTTGTGTTGTGTTGAGTTGTGCTATGTTGTGTGTGTGTGTGGGTTTTTTTTTGTGTGCAAGTGAATATTGCCACATCAGTGCAAAGAACTGGGATGCAAGAGAGGAGAAGCCTAGGAATGTGAACCCTTATGGAATATCAATACGCAGAGTAATGGTCTGGTTTTCGAGATGGCAGAGAAGGCTTTGGTTCATTGCATGTCATTTCAAAAGCTGGGCCCGTAGAACAAAAACACAAACACACCCAACATCTATCTTGTGATTATACAGCATCCCCAAGTAGTTAGTGAGACTGTCATCTTGTCAGTGAATTAGATTAACTGTGACAGACCTCCTTGACAATAATTATGCTTTACTCCGACAGGAGCAAACTCAGCAAAGCATGCCCTCCTAAGAAAAACCAGGCTAAAATTTACGACACTACTCTGCATGTGCACTCTGCAATAATGCAGATGGCGCAAAGGAGCTAATGGTGGGTTTAATTTTTCTCAGCACTTTGCCTCATATAATTGACCCTTTTACTGTAGATCTGCGAGGAGATGAGCTTGAAGTCCCAGAGTCATAATTTAATGTTTTGCATGCCTTTTAATTAGACAAGCAGCAATAAAGAGAGAGAGAGGAAGAGGAGGAGAGGTGGAAGGAAACATATTGCAGTGAGAGATGCCAGATCACGTATACTTGTTTACATATTGTCCTTGAGTAGATGCAGGTATATGAGAGCAGGCATTTTAGGAAGAGAATGACATAATGAGGAGGTGAGGGAGAGTGTGGAAAAAGAGAGAAAGGAAGTGGCATGGGAAGAGACACAGAAAGAGAAACTGAGATAGAGAGCTGAGGATTATAGAAATAAGAATAACAAGAAAGAAAAATGAAGAACAGGATTTACATAGAGTGTAGTTCTCAAATGGATTAACAGGGAAAGAGAATATATCTGATGGATTTGGGAGAGTGTATCAGTGATTGTGGAATATGTAGGTGAGCTCTGTGTAATGTTGGTGCAGGGATAAAAGTATTACATGAAATGAGCTAAAGTACTGTAGGCAAAGAAGAGTAGATAAAGTGGTGTCATTGGTGAAACTAGAAATAGGGTTTCCTCTCTCACTCCACAAGTAAGATCCTAGAAAAGACAGTGGACACATGAATGCTGGAATGGATTTTAAATGAAGCAGCTCAGGCAAAAATGACAAGTATGAGAAAATAACATGACCAGTGTCTTACCTTGTTTAGAGGATAATTCCAGTTTACAACTTGAGTCTAATGTTCATATTTTTGGCCACCTTTGTTTGCTCTTCTGAATATATTTGACTAACCTGGGGGGGGGGGCATCTGACTTCTGATTTCAGAAATGTTGCCACTTTCCCAGATCTAAATGTTATTATTACAGATAGGAAGGATGGCCAAAAAATGGAAACCAAGCAGTAATAAAACTGAATTATCCTTCAAGAGATCTAAAATAGCAAACAGGGTAAACACATTGGACCAAGAAGAAAGACCTAAGGTGAAGGTGATTTGCATTGTGTGTTAATGTGGTAAATGCTGCCTGTCAGATTCAGACATTTAGCCCTTGCAGGTGACAGCACAGCAGTGTGGTCGCACCTGTTTTCCAAGGTCATCAAAGTTTATTTCATGGATCTATGCCAAACCAACTGTAATAGCTCCTTCTGCTTTTCTGACAGTGTGTTGTTGACAGATTGGAATTCCATGACAAAATTGTTTCACTACTTTATATCAAGCCTTCAGCAGACTTTTCATCCATCCAGCTATTATTAGCCTCTGAAACTCACATAGACCTCTGGACGATTTGGGATTGCCATTGTTCAGTCTCTCACCCCGTGGTTCATGTGCTGCTTCCTTTTCATTATGGTCCAAAGAGATAATACCACTCAACAAACCCTAACTGCCCATCCCCTCATTTGCTCTCATCATTATCAAAAGTAGTGATTGTGCTGCCGAGGCCCCCTCCCTTTCTCGCCCTCCACTCACCCTCTTTCTCTGTCATAAGAGGCCCTCTTTGCTCTCAGCCACAGGCCATCAAAGTTGTCCCACAGCAATAAGCTTTTGTCTGTGTGACCAAACATTTGATGCTTGATAAGCGTAATCCTGGCCTGTGTTTTAGTCCACTGAATGGGGCTGTGTGGGCTGCGAGGCCCTTCACAAAGCAGTGAGAACTAAATTGCTCACTCTTGCTTGCCTTTTGTCTCTGGATTTGTGAAACACTTTGAGCCGCTTTTACAGTTCTAAGGGTGATGGCCTCTGTGGGATGGAGTTTATTGAGGACCGTGTTTTGTAGCCGTATACTGACCACACATGATAAGGATATGGCCCAGTTCCAGTTTATCTGTTCATTGCAAAAGTTAGATACTGGTTTTCTTACGTGTTATATTTTAAAATAAAGTATGTCCATACAGTCCATTGAGCTCAACCTTTTATAAAAGCATGCATCACATTAGCATGTAATATGGCAAAAATAGATCTTTTGTATACAATATTGTATGAGCAGGTAGCTAATTTGTGTTTGACAAAAAAGGAGTGGAGACAGAGAGGACTGAATCATGGAACATTTTCAGTCATCAGGTTTCATCTACCAAGCCATCGTTTGATAGATAAAGTCTGACTATATTGTGTGCTCTCTGCTGTAATACTGGATGGAATGAATGCATTGCATAATGCGCATCAAGTTTCATCAGCAAAATGCCCATTTCCCTTTTCCAACCTTGCTGCTTTAAGACTTTAAGATGGTCTTCAAAGTGATTTTAACACGTCTTGAGATTTTTTCGGTTTTGAAGTGTACACGTCTTTCTGTCACTGATTTTATCCCCTGGCAAATGTATGGTCACCCACATCCAACTAGCTTAAGCCACAATCCCATTAATTGCATTAGCACTCCAAGGGGAAGCAGACAAGTTGGAGTAATTGGCCTGCACTATGCAAAGCAGGCATAGTGTAACAGGAATTCAATACCAAGGAGGGCTGATGAGTGATTACAAAAACATTTCACTGCCGGCCCAAAGTTTAACCAAAAATGATCTCTTGGTAAGCGTTCTCTTCTTTGTCCTTGTCCTGTAGACACTCTTTTGTTTCAGTATTAATTGACTGCAGTCTGCAGTTGACAATGGCTGAAATGCAAGTGCCTTGTTTTCTCGCCGTCTGGGATGTCAAAGATGTCAACATTCCTCGCCATCACTCACCTCCCATTTGTGCAGACTCTAGCCCAGCTAATGCATCCAATATGTCCCCTATGGGCTCCCATACATCAGCCCTTGACCCACGGGAGAGGTTTAGGAGGGAGAGAGCATTTATTATTGAAATGTCTAAAGGGGTGTGCTGAGGTGGGGATTCTTATAAATTCATATTTTTTTCTGAATGCAATGAATCTACAGTAAGACATTTGGGTTAATGTGAATGAGAATCCTAGTTTGGAATATGAGAACATCTGCATGGGCTTCTTTGCTGAGAAAATATGGTGGACAAATATGAACAGGCGTGTAAAAAAAGAAGACTTTTAGTAGTAATTTAGAAAGATTTGGGTAAAAATAATTTTCAATGAAATTCAGAAATGCAAATAAATTAGGACTGTGACCACCAATTTGGACATTGGCCTCATTGTTTAAGGTGGAATGAGGTTGACTGCGGTATTATTATCTAAATGAATCTAATTTTGAGTAAATGCAGAATAATTCTGCAGTGCAGATGCCAAGGTAATTATTTCAATTTGATTCATCACCATTCTGTGTGAAAGCTTAGCACAAAATCTTTCTTTTTCAAGCAAAAAGATAAATATTATATCTATAAACACACTGGACCTCCTCACTCAACAAAATGTTTGTTTTCATGTTGGTCACTTGTATTGCACTATACCAAAAAAAAAGAAAAAAGACATTCATAGTCCATGCAATGCACCACTACAAAGTCACCGGTGGACAGTCTGTTGTGTGATCAACGAGCTTGGAAATCATAGAACAGCTACCATACAATGCACTACCTCATACCATATATCTGGTAAATGTCTGCAGTGACTAAAAGCTATGAATAATGTACTGTGTACAGTACGCAATAAATAAGCAATGAATTTCTTTTGACCAGTCTTGTGTGTCTCTCAACTATCCTGGGCTATTTCAAAAGGTTACACATTCATCAAAGGTGCTGGTAGAACAACAAAGGTCAAGGATACTTCCTTTCTTCTTCTTTTTTTCGACCCATCAGAAAGAAAATGAAAAACAGATAATGTTATAGATACATGTTGTATGACACAAAAGAACCTGTCTTAAGCAGGGAATGGAAAAGATGTACTTGGTGTGTGAAAATGGATAGCAGGTGTAAAGAGCATTCTTCCAAAGAGCATTAGGGTGGCAGACAAAAACAGGAAAAAAGGAAATTGGCAGCACTCCAGGAAGGAAACAAAACAAAAAACAGAAAAAAAAAAACTTCTGTACATATTCAAATAAGTATGTCTCTGGGCTAAAAAAAAAACAGTTGACTTTTGATTAAACCAGAACTAATTGATCACGTGGAACAGCTCATGTTAGGCAAATAGCAGCGAAAACATCAGCCACATAGAGCAGATGCATAATGATCCAAACCTTAACGAGCGTTTGATGTTCCCTACATTATCAACATCTGCTTTCTTTTCTACCTGTATAGAGATCAAATCCACTGTTGATGTTTGTATGATGTATCAGATTTAATAAACATAAACATAAACATAGTCACTGTAGGATGATGATCAGTTTTTCCATCATGACTTGCCTCTTTTCTGTTGTTGATTTGTCATGAAATATAAGAAAAGCAAAACCTGCTTTTGTATGGTTGTGTTGTCATTCAAACCTTTAAAGATACTTGGCTTTGGTTTGATAACTTTTTTGAGGAATCTGTTGCATATTATTTGTTCGTGGGTGGAGTTTCTTAATTGGTAATATTTCTAAAATTGTTAGCATTATTTGTGTTGTTCAGTTTTTGTTGAGGTTAGGTAAACATGCAAGTCTACTTTTAATAAATGCAGTTATTCATGACAACCAAACTAAGACTGCACTGAGAGCTCTTAAGAAGTACCAACATATTTTGCAAGTACATTGTGATTGAGATATATAATTTTATAATTTCAAACACACAAATATAATATCATTGTAGTAATTTTTCATTTAGGGTTAGTTAAACCATCAAGTGTTTCCCGGAATACAAATGTGACTGTCTGGTTAAATTGCTGTTACTGCGACTTAATCATCAGTGAAATATCTTTTATTCATTACAATGGCAGTATGTAGCCCCACAGGTCTTAGGTGCCTGGTGGAGCAGCCCTGTAATTTGGTGAAAAAATAACTCATTGGATGCAACAGCGATGTTGTGTTTTCTGCCTGCTTATTGCATTGTCAGACTCTGTATCGCAGACTTTCAGGCCCTCTTTATATATACAAGACTGTAACCTCGGAAAGCTCACCAATGTGATTTGCATCATCTTTTCCCTCTAGTGTCTGTTCCCTTTAAGGTGTTTCTGAATTAAAACTCCTTAAATGTCATGGTTGCAGTGTCTAGGGGTGATGAGTCTCAGATGGTTGCACTCTGGAGCATTATAGAGTCAATCTGAACCAAGTCACTCAGAAACACTGCTACAGTGCACACACACACACACACACACACACACATGCACGCACACACACCATGCCTAAAACTGTTTATGTAGTACATTTTATTTTTACTAGCAAAATACTAGTAACAAAAGGTTACCATCTCTCTTTTTTATATTGGATCAGTGAATTTAAACATATTTACATATTCGGTCTGTGATAGTCAAGAATGATGACCCCATATATCCACAAAGACTTTATATTTACAGTTTGTCGGACCATAAACCAGCTGTTGTCGTTTTGTCACCTCCAGCAGTTTCGAGACTTCGACACTGACAATGCAGAATTTAGAAAGATCCACAGCCTCCATAATCGGTTGATGCCCAGTTTCCACAGTAAATCATTGACCAGTTGTCCACTCGAGGCATTAAGCTTTTAGTGCTCAACAAAATAACTTCTACTGAAATGAATCGCTTCAGGTCTCTGTCAAACCAACAGAGCATAAAGATGTGAACGAGATGTAACATCTGCCACATAATGGATGCTGTAATTCAAAAATGCCCCACAACATACATTTTTTAACATGAATGGCCCCCATTAGGACTCAGACTCCTGCCAATTTTGGCAGTGGCACTGACAGGTTTTACACAGTGAGATAGTGTTGACATTAGCTGCTGGACTTTGTAGGGAACTTGAAAATCCAAATGTATCCATAGTCACTTCCTGCAGGATTCAAAGTCTCCAGCATCACTTGTAAAAAAATGTTTGTTGGTCAACTGTCAAATGGTGATGTCAGTGAATCTAGTCTGTCTACAAATACAACTTCAGTGTACGATGAATGGTTGGGTCTAGGAATGGCAACGTCTGTCGGTTGGTCGGTCTGTCGACCATTTTGTCTGGAAAAACTTAGTTTATTACCAAATACCTGCAAATACTTTATGATTTTCCCATTAGCCTCAGCTATACTTCGCGTTTAGCGATAATTAGCAAATGCTGGCATGATAATTGAAGATAAACATGATTGACAATATACCTGGTAAACATTAGCATGTTAGCATTGTCATTGTGAACATGTGAGCATGTTTGAATGGAGGTCACCCAACTGTGTTCTGATTGAGTCAAGTTCCACTCAAGGTAACCACAACTCTCAGCCTGCTTGTTTATTTCAGGAGATTATCAATGAATAGCTGCACACTTTAGTGTAGATTCAAAAGGGTAAACATTGTATGAAAAAATTTCATTTTGCATGGAAAGTCTCACACCACTCTCCTTGAGGTGCCTTTTTAATTAAAGCCTAATTACAATTGACTCTTCCTGCTAGATATTCAATTCCAAAACCCAGCATCTACACTACTACTATATACTACTGTATAATGTCTTTTATTCCATGAATTCTAACAAAATTCTTTTAAATCTGAAGTCACAGTTTAGCTGTGGATGAGAGGGAGAAAAGTTAAGCAGATGCCCTGTGAGCTCCCTGGCTCTGGAGAACTCTACTTCGTATTCTCTAAGGGTTGACTGAGGGAGAACTGTAACAATTTCTATTCTGATAGGAAGCAAGTGTGTGGACCGAAGGGCAAAATCAACTAAAACTGTTTGATCTCCCCACTAGCTGATTTACATTTGCGGAGCACAGTCCTTATCTTTGCATTTATAACCACTGAATAAAGGAACAAAGATACAGAGAGAGAGACTGACCTTAAGCCTATAAAGTCCAATACATTTTATAAACCTTCTCTCTGTCTCTCTCTCTCCCACTTATCTTTTGACTGTCTGTCTTTTTTTCCACCATCTTTCCTTACTTGTCTGTCTCTCTTTCTCTTTCAACATCTGTCCCGTCACTTTCTGTCAAATTGTCTCTCTTCTCTCCATCTCTCTCCCCCCTGTCTTTCATTCTCTGTTTTCATCTCCCTGAAGGGTCTCCATCTTATCTCTGAGATAAGCTGAACTGCCACGCATTGGTCTTCATCTCTGTCTGTATCCCTCCCTTCTGGGTTTATGGAGGCCCATTTGGGAGGATAGATGTAGTTTAATGAAGCATTCACTGTGTGCATGTGTCTGAGTGTGTGTGTGTGGTGCCAAATCACTTTTTACTTACTTGGATACTAGAAAAATGAAGGGAGGCACACCTTCTGCACACTTGATAACATTATAAACCTCCATGGTCTCTGAACCATGAGGCCCTTTGGACTCAACATCAAATAGTTTCCTGTAAAAGGAATTTATTCAGAACTTCTTAATGTAGCCTAGTAGATATCCCTTGTGTGTTTACCTCGTAAGATATAGTATGCCCAAAAACATGCTGCACATCCAAAGTGTAAAAATTATTATAATCTTTGTTGCTGTCCTCTGCATAAATAAGAGGAAAAATGTAATTTATTATTTTCTTGGCTATAATCCTGCATACTGTAAGATCTCCTCATTCATCACATCACACACACACACACACACACAAAACAGCACACACGCACAGGCACACACACACACACACACACACACACACACACACACACACACACACACACACACACACACACACACACACACACACACACACACACAGTCCCTCTGCCTTCCTTCACCCCACTGCACAGGTGGTCTGCTCCTCACCTCATGAAAAGCCTGCGTGATCTCCCATGAGCCTCTCTGTAACCATTCTGAGCGAGACAGGAAGGAACTACAGTTCAAAACCTGGTCTGTTCAGTTCGACTGCTGCTCGCTGCCATCTGGCTGCCCGGCATTGCGTGGCATTACGATGATGCGTGCAGATGTAGGGGAAATCTGTTTGCCTCCAATGCAGGTTGGTTCTTTTATAAGGATTGCAGACTGGCAGATGTTAATGGTATGCATGTATGCACATTATATGTAATATTCCTGCTCCAGTGGTGTATTTTCCATCAGGTGGAGGCCTCAGCCAACGGCGTGATGTGTGTGTGTGTGTTGTGTGTGTTTGTGAGTGTGTTATGATTTATTGGTGAACGGTCGTATGTTGTTGCTGAATCTGCAACTGTGCTACAGTGCTAGCAACTGATCGTCATGACAACGTGTTGTTCTCTTTTAGAGACAGGGGCAGAGGAGAGGAATGAGAGGAATAGGAAAACAGAGAATGTGAGAGTGTTTCTATACCTTGAAAAATGATGCAGTGATTATTTATGGGTTTATGTGTCTGTGTGTGGGTTTACAAGATAGCCAGAGAAAAAAACAGAGAATGCAGGCATTGTTGTCTAACTCTGACCTTGGTTTAATGCATTCCTTCTGGATGCAACTTGACAAAACTTTAGTTTATAGTACTGTATACTCAAAGACAAGCCCAGATTTAGATGAAGTGTATTATCATGTTTTCCAAAACACTGCAGAGGTAAGACTGTGGTTTCCTTTATCTTATGTTAATGATGTTATTAATACTCATAAGACTTTTATTTACTAAATGGTACAACTTACACAGTGTGGGTTTGATCAGTGTAAATAATAGATAAGTAAAGTGGTACTTCAGGAATTTAGTACTTCGCTCCCATAAAGTTGGGGGACTTGTTGACTGATTCAATAGAAGTCACTTCCAATTCCTTACTTTTAGTCCCGAGTCCAAAAACACTGGATCCTATCCTTTCCACAACAAAACTCAATAGTGTCATTAGACCCTCCATGCCTTGTAAACACCCAAGTCCTGATGACATCCTGATGACATCATCAGGGTTTTTATTTCAGACTTGACAAAAGCTCCTCCAGAGCTACAGAAGACATTATACAGCTATTTTAACAGGCTGCCTAGTACTCCTCATGGCCCCTTTTAATATCCGTGAGCAGATCACTCCAGAAATGCAGCCTGAAAATGTTCTGTGAAGATTGAATATGCTTATTTGCAGCATGGCTGGTTTCTTCGCTGCTTTGTTTCGTTAATCTTCTTCAAATTCTAGACACTAAGCCAAATCAAGTGTTTTACATACAATAAGACATACAATACATTAAAGACAGAATACAGCCCAGGACATTTAAAAATAGATCATATTCCAAAGATAATAACAGATAACTACATGATGACAGCGGATACTTAAAAAGTGATGTAGATACTTATAATCAATTAAAGACAGTAGATAACTTAAAAGTGTTTCAACCTTAAAAGGTGATTAGAGTTGGGACCCATGCTGGATTAATTTGGCAAAGTGGGCAGCTGCGCCAGGGCTCCAGAGCCCAAGGGTCCCCAAAGGCCCCACATTCACTATGCAGCACTTAGTTGTGGTAATTTCTTTAATTGGAGCTTTGTTTGTAAACAGGGGAACATGCACAACTAAAGCACATTATCAGTGGTTATATAGGTAATATAGTGGTTGGTTCTATTTCGTAGGCCTTCGCCCTCTAAGAGCTGTTGCTATTGGGTTTATCCCTTTACGCATGCGCAGTCTGCGCATTTCTTTCGCACCCTTGTGCCCTGCATGGGCCTCTATTACGTCAGCAGTTACTGTATATCACAGTTTCGCGACCATAGATCTGCTCCCTAGTTTTCTTCAGCAACAAGCAGTTTGAAGACTTCGAAGAACAGTGGTGTCCGCTGGCGTACCGACTCACGGACCGGCTACATCCTCCATCCTGCCTCCGAAGGCCCCTTTTTTAAGTCGATGGAGGCTCACAGCGCCATCCCCCCGATCCAGGTCCATGCTTCATTGACCGCACGTACCTGTGTACCGCCTGGGTGACCGCAGCACAGAACAACATCGCTCTGCTGTCTCCGCCATGATTGCTAGCCTTGGCTGTCCCCCCGGGAGTTATGTCAACATCTAGCTGCACATGTCACAACTCCCAGCCAGTAGCAGACGTGTGCTCTTGGGCGGTCCCATTGCCCCTGGTGGGTTGTTTAGACCGCACCTCGGACAGCCACGAGCTGTAGGTAGTGGAAGGGATGCGGAAACACACCTCCTGAAGAGCGGCGCCTCGGCCACAGATAGGCAGGGCACAAGGGCGCGAAAGAAATCTTCACGACTGCGCATGCGCGAAAGGATAAACCCAATAGCAACAGCTCTTAGAGGGCTATGCCTATACTCATAGAATCTGGAGATACAATACGTAACTATCGTCATACTTTATTACCTTATCTTGAGTTCCTGACTTTAAGAGGGGCCGTTGATTATTTATAGCTGATACTGTACAGAACTTATATGTTTCATGTCAGTCTGTCCTTACCCAGAAAACAACCATATGGGTTGATTATGCAAGCAGCTCTTAACGACAATTGCGTTTCTTGTTGGGCGGTGAACTCTCGTGGCTGTAGTAAACATTGCGACAGCAAAAGAAGAAGTGAGTATTGTTGGGTATTTGTAAATTATAGAGTGCGGTCTAGACCTACTCTATCTGTAAAGTGCCCTGAGATAACTCCTTTTATAATTTGACACTATAAATAAAATGTTATTGAATTGATTTGAAAGAAAAAAAGGCCCAAATTCCACAGAAGGAGGAATGTTGGGGTTGTGCATGATTCAAACAAGCACAGGACTTTCACTCAGGAGACCTGGGTTTGTGTGCCGTGTGAAACTAAAAGTCAACTGTCATTTTGAAATTAACCCAGTTTTACGGACCTATAGTTTGTGACGCAATGACGTCCGTGACGTCACTTTACCTCCTTATTTTAGTAGTTTTACATGACTCATTTTAAGCCAATCCCTGATGTTTTGTTAACCCTAATCAAGCATTTTTGTTGCCTGAACTTAACTAGTTCCGTTACCTGTTTACTAAATTTTTTACACAGCGCCCGTTACTTAAATGGAACGGTCACATGACTACGGTCAAATGGATAAACCACGTGAGGCAGTAAGTCTCATTATAGGAGTCTTTGGAATATCAACCTATAATGTCACTTAGATATGAGAATGTGTTGTTCATGTTCCTAATGTTAAGTTGAATGACCAAAACTGCAAATGCAGTAATATTCCACAATAGGAAACCTGTGCTACTGCATATGCATAAAGTTATTATCTGTATTTATCTGATATGTTTAAAAAAAGCCTTGCTATATTCACTGTGATTCAATGTTGTAAACTAATAAAATGTCCTTAAAGGTAATGCATTTATAACATTAGTTTGCAGCAACAAATTGCTCATTGTAAATACCACTATGGACAAATAATAAGATAATGCATTAATAGATATATCTTCAGATTTGAAAAAAGAGTTCGACAGTACTTCCAATATTTTTGTGGACACATTGAAAAAAGGTGACTCTGTTGAAACTATTCAATCAGTCATTTACAGATGCAACAATTAAGCATTTTATGATGTATGTTTTGTAATGAAACCTTCCTACTGTCACCAGTATAATTAATACAAAGAAGTAGCCCACACACTAACTTGCTTAAGCATACTGATTTAGATTAATCTCATTACCTCTAACTACAAACCTGACAGTGCAGTATGCCACAGCAGTTCCAGAACAAAGGTAGTATGCTGAGGGTTAGATAAGGCACTTCAATGGTTATGAGCATATGCTTCCACGAAGGCCAAGTAGGACTTCTTGAGCTCTGAGAAAAGATTTAATGGGCAGTTATGCTTTTACTCTGCAAAGGCACAAATAGAATTCACATGATGTTGAGTCTGCCGTAATCAATAGTCTGTAAACCGAGGATGGATGGTGAGCTGTTATGGCCATAAAACAAAGAGCCAGTTGTATTGACACGGCCATCCATATTACTCTGCTAACACTCTGTAGACTGGAAAGAGATATTTTTCTTCCTTTTCTGCCTTTATTTTGGTGGTGTTCTGTTGTTTCCAAGTTTCCTTTTCAAGCCTCCTCATCTTGAGAAAGTTTCATGGACAGAGTGAAGAGGTTTTACCCTGTTCATCAAGGTAGTTTTCTCACTTCTTAGAAACTCAGTTTTTGAAAACATGAGTCATGAGAGAGGCCACAACCAGCCTCAGAACATTATTTCCTTGACCTCTGGGGATTTGTTATGGCTTTCGACAGCAACATGTCACTTACTGACTGATTGGCATTTGTGAGCCCCCATCGGAGGGACCTCGCCAGCCAGCTATTCACCAGGGTTCAAGTGGGAGATTTCTATGGCCTGCAGGTTTACCAAAATGTATTAATATGATCAGTCTTTTGAAACTGAAGTATGTGGTTGAAATATTTCTGTCAAACTTTAACTCTCATCTAGAATGGAACAGGGCCCAATTTTCTGCCTGCAGTGGCACCACTTGGGCCTCAACAGGGCATGTTTGCTAGGTGGTTTGTGATCTTTTTAACTGAGTGTCTAATTTGGTTTCTTTTAATCATGAAATAATTAATCTTCCTTCTTAAAGTAGTTTTAATTGCTTGTTTAATTCGAGCAGCTTGTTAACAGTGTTTTCTGTGAGAGATGGTAACTCCCTTTGGGTGGAGTTTGGGCTTTTTCACTTTGTAAACCTATTACATGCACAAAAAAGATATTTAACACAATAAAGGAATGGAAAAAGCCAAAAAGCATAATATGAGCACTTTAAGGTCTGCATGTCTGTCAAGCCTCTGAAAGCTTCAGTTACCAGACAATGCATCACAATGCAAAAACTTATATTATCTATCTTCAAATATGTTCAGCCTTAGGTGAATACGTGAATCAGTAAGTCAGTAGCTGAATTATGTTGTTTTCATGATGAACATAGTTGGTAGTTAATGTCTTTAAAGTAGATACGTGATCAAGGTCAAAGCAAATACTCAAACTTCTACTTGAGATACCACAAAGCATCAACAAGATGTAGTAAGATTATTGGTTTAACCTAAAAAATGCTAAAGCTCTACAAAAAATATGCAAGATGAGACATTTGATGGAAGTGATATGTATTGATTTTTAATAAGAGACTTCTGCAGCTTTTAAGATATTGCTTTCGCAATTAGAGCATCAGCATTGAGCCATTAGGCTGAGTGTTGCTTTTACACCTACTGTATTTTCATCAACTGGCATTTTGACGATAATGGAGTAAACTATTTTAGGCACTGTTTCTTCCCTAAGTGCTCATCTGAAAATAACTCTGCTAACTCAAGTATAGTTTATGGTTCATTTTATATCATTTTTGTGCCACTCTGACCACTTGCTTTGTGTATGAGAGCACTTAATTTAGATGACAAAAAATAAGAAAAATAAGAATGCAATTGTAAGCAGAAATTCCATCACATCATGCATGCAATGTGAAGGAGCAAGACAGGTTCATTTCCTACAAAGAAAATGCTCATTGACACTTGTGATAATGGAAATGGCTCAAAGTGTCTCTCTTTGGCCACTTCAGAATCTCCACCTCAGCATTTGGATGTTGTTAAGTGAGCTGAAGGGTCTGACATCAGAAACACTAGAAAAAAATCTATTTATTTTGAACTGGCATGAACACTTTCAATTAGCATTTTCTTCTGTTAGGATATCCTAGAAGGAGAAACTCTGTGTCCTGGGCTCGTTTCCCAAAAGCATCTTCAGGCTAAGATTATCCAAGTCCATATTCTTTCATAGGGCTATGATCATATTGGCATAAGGATGCTTTTGGGAAACGAAGGATAAGTAGCTCTTAGAGAAATTTATTGTTAAGTGAAAAAGGATTATACGATTATATTGCCTTTAAAAACCTTTGTTTACTGAATATTTCTGTTTTTGAGCATCTGTCTTTGTAAAACTAAATGATATGTTGTAGTGAAGGACAGCTGAGTATACTTGAAGGAAGCACAGCCTAATGGCCTTGAGCTATGCCTTGAGCTATACTTATCTAAAATGTAATTTAGCCTCAACAGTATTCCTTTTTTACTGGCCACACTGTGTGGAAACTATAAACATTTGCATTCAACTACCAATGCCTCTACCTTCGAGAGGAAAACCTTTAACACCTGTTTCAATTTAGATAAGCGTGTAAAATAATTATCCACACATCTGCTAAAACACATCAGTTAGAGAAGGTATTTATTTCCAAAAGAAGCAAAGTTACATTTCGAGGAAGACCAGCACATGTGAGTATGTGAAAGACATACATTTATATTAACAAATACACTGCAACTAATGTTTAAGTGAGAGACCAATTTACTATTTTTTGATGCACTGACATTTGTACAAGTATGCACTCCAACAGAGAAGTCATGACTTTACAATCATATGATTTGTTAACCTGTGACAGTGTCTGTGTGGTGCAGCAGCAGGAGCAGCCAGATCTCAGCAAGCATTCCCACCACTGGTCAAAGTGATTGAAGCTAGCATTCCAGCATCTGGTTAATGTGAACTATGTGCCACCTGGCCAATGCCAACATTTTGTACCACGCAAATGCCCCTGCTGTAGATGAATAGCTAAGGCCCCTCGGAGGAGCCTCTAGGAATTCTTTGTTTATACTGTCTTCCTGAGCAATTTGGGAGGAGTGGTGGCACATGAATGAAGGAATGTCCACTGTGCTGCCATGTCCAAGCTATTTCATAGTTTGGCTCTCCTTTATATTTAATCATTTCAAAAACACATTGAAACACATTGCGTTGCCTGATAAACAGAATGAGCTGCCATTTTGTTTCACTTCATTGATTCAGCCTGACATTAAATTTTTGTTAACTGATGCCTTGTTCAGTACAGCATGGGTGTGGGGTTTTTCTCATTTTTTTGTTGGTTTTGCTCTTACCAATTAGTATCCACAGACATAATTTTCAGTTGACATGGAAGCTGTGTTAGTGGTTGTTAAAGTTTTCCGGAGTATCAATTAAGATTAATATTTTGAAGTTATTTTATTTACATAATTTTACTATTTTTCTTCCGTTTTAAATAGGTGACTCCAATGTGACATTAACTGCGGCATTAACACCTGATATTTGAAAGCTGAGCAATTCAGAGATCCAGAAGTTATTTTATGTATTTTGCTAGGGAAACTGTAAATCCCAGCTCTACTTGCCATTCATGCACAGTTACCCAACAATGAGCTCACAGTCAGTCTTGTTTAAGTAAAGGAGGATAAAGTGTGAAGCAGTTTATCCTTTGAGAAGAACAAAGTATAAAAGTTTTCCTCCAAAGAGACATGGAGAATAGCACTACTTAGCTTGTACAGTCATCTCAGCAGCAATGTTTTTTAAAACCCATTCTCAGGTTTCATTTTCCAACTGACTACTCTTTTCAAACCTCCTCAGAGGTATGCAGTGTAAAAGACATTGCCAGATTCTTTGAAAAACTCATAAAAGAAGAGACAGGGAAGAGAGAAACATGTTTTAGAGATGCTGCAGAAGCACACTGCTTAAAGGAAGGACTGGAGGGATGTCTAACAGCATGGGCTTGTGTTGTAAAAAGTTGTCCGCATTTCCATCGTCCTGGATGATCTTTGCTGAGTAATGACTTTGGACTCTGCACTGAGTTGTTACACTGAATAATAAGATGAGAAATGTAGATAGAGTTGAGATTTAAGAGGTAAGTGACAATCTTGACATTTCATGTCAGGTAGTTCACAAACACCAAAGACATCAGCCTTGTGATTCTTTAAGTATCCTCACATTTTTTTGATGCACACAGAAATGTATGGAAGCTGGTTTTGGGCTTCAGTCTCTATTATGATTGTATTATGTGTATCTTCTCTGTGTGAGCTGTATCAAAAACAATGTATGATGTCCCCAATGGATACAAAAGACTGCGGTGCTAAACTATCAAACCCACACAGATGTTTATTGAAAATGGTGATTTAATACAAAGTGTACATACATATTTTATAATCAATTTATGTGTCAATTTATTTAGATTAATTCATTGTTTTGCTATGAAATGAAAAACTCCCATCACAAGCTCCCACAGCCCAGTGTAATGTCTTCAGATGGCTTGTCTTCTTATTTGAGAAGGTGGAACTATAAATGATTGACTTAATAATCAAAACAGAAAACTTGAATAATCAATGAATTGCTTCAGCAGTCCTGTTTAAATTTAATTATATAACATACTGTAGCAATTGACCATCATTGTGGTAGATATATGATGGCTACAAACATTAAAATTGAATTTCAAAATAAAACATCAGAAATGTAATGCATGAACATTAAAGAGATATTTCACCGTTGGAAAGATGAATATATCTTTAAATTGGGCCACTTATGTAGTAGAAATGTGAACATTTTTTAGAAATTGGTGCCTTCTACGCCGAGAAAAGCCAGAAAATGTGTTTTTGGCTCATGTGGATGAAAGACACCAAATCCCAGAATGCACTTGCTTTGCTGCTTTAGCGTCTACTCCCAAGCCACGCCTACCGTTTACAGACAGACAGTGAGACAGTCAACTCAACTTAAGTGTTTTATTGTCATTTCAACCATATACATGAAACAACGTTTCACCGTGGCTCAAGTGGTTTCACAATTAAAATATATAAAAACGACATTATATAAAAACAACATGAAACAAGCTACATTTATTGCACTGCACACACATTATATGCTCCATAAAGTTCAGCTAAAACGTATACTAGGAATAGCACAGCCAAAAATTTGCATGGAATGTAGAATGGTCGGTATTTTACAGTCACAAACTCCACCAGCAGTTGGATACAAGCGCCCCATTTCTGCACCAGGCAGTTGGTGTTAACACAGCCCACATCGACTAGCTAGTCTTACCCGGCGACTGGCTGGATAGTCCAATACAGCAATGTTTCCACAACAACAAAAACACAGCAGTCTCTGAACTCGCGTTGGGAGTTTCGTTGAAGTTGAATGTAGTCCAGTTTGTTGTCTAATGAGCGGACACTTGCAAGCAGGATTGATGGAACAGGTGGCCGGCTAGCGTTAGCTTTCCACTGGCACACTCGTTCAACGTTCCCTGCTGATGATTTCCCTTTACCGGCCAGATGCATCAAACAACACCACTGGTCTCCATAGCCAGCGGACGGCACTCTCGTAGTGTGTGGAGTATTGCGTCTGTAATAAAGTGTCCTGCTTATTCTCCGATCTGTACCAATGTATCCCGGTGGTACACAAGTGCGGTAGTTTGAATGCACACAATTGTTGTTCTAAAATTTCCTTTGGGATGAATAAATCTACGGAGTGTCTATTTGCACCCCCGGTACGAATAGCCTCGGCCACACAGCTGAGCTATTTACACCCTGTGACGTAACAACAAAAAAACGTTGCTCGCGTGCACCGAAATCATGGCGGACGTTCATCTTCCATGACCGCAGAAACTGGCATATTAGGGAAGTTTTGGCTCTAAAGTTTATAACAATTGAATTTCTAGCGGAAAATGGATACTACAGTTGCGCTTTCTGTCTTCAGTGAAAGCATACAACCGTTTGTTTGTTAGTTAGTACCTATTTTTTTGTATACAGTATAGTTACCTAGCAAACGAGGCTTGAAGAAACGAAGTGGTAAAAAGTTGTGGAATTTTCTGAAAGAACTGCTAGGTGAGTGGTTAGTGCGCTTGCCTTTGGTATGGGAGTTTGGAGTTCGATTCCCCTGTGTGGTGATCTTATTTTTTTAAATTTGGATTGGATAATTTGCATGCAATTGCGTAAGTCAGGACCCGCGAACGCGTATTTATTTTTATTTTTTTTGCAGGGTGGTAGGGGAAGACTCATGAATATGCCTGCTCTGCTTGGGTTGGTTAGGTTTAGGCAAGAGGAGTGGGATGGTTATGGTTAGGGTAAGAATGTCAGGGCGATAATATTCCAAAAAGGTGTAATACATGAGTAGTATGGATAACTGTGTGTAAATATATGCCAAGGTACTGTAAATGCACAGGGGTGCAAATAGCATACATTGATATTTGTACCAGGGGTGCAAATAGCATACACTTCTAATTGTACCAGGGGTGCAAATAGCATACACTTCTAATTGCACCAGGGTACAAATAGCATACTGCTAATTGTACCAGGGGTGCAAATAGCATACACTGCTAATTGTACCAGGGGTGCAAATAGCCTCACCCATAAATCTATCTATCTATCTATCTAAAAGTTTTCTTCTGAGAAGCCAGTAAGCGAGGATTCAAGATGGCTGACGCTCGTTTCGCCTTGGCAATCTTTGGAAAAAGACAACAGTCCAACCCCCTATGGGCTGGTTGAAAACATACGGAAGTAGCTCCTACTACTGGCTGTAGTCCATTGCATCTGGGCAAAAAATCTTCCGATGACGCAAAAATCGTCGTTTATGGTCATCGGAAGATTTTTTTCCAGACCCACAATACAGAAATCTCTGGTCTCAAGAGGACATGAGGGAGGGAAGCACGGTCATTCAAAAATACTACTGTTTTTCTGCTGATACAAAGCTTAATGCTAAATCGGTGAAGTATCCCTTTAACTCAGAACCCAGATTTCCCTGGCTGCCCTTCCACAATATTTTCAGAAAAAAAGTCTGCCCTCTAAGTGATAATGTTATTATCAACGTATCACCTTAGTAAAATGCTGTTTATTCCGTTAATTACCATTCCTTTTTTACATGATGCACTGTAGCCGTGGGGGCTATCTGGCACATGCAGCCAGGCAGACGCTGTAAAAGCCCTCCTGGAAGATTCATAAAAATATAAACCAAAGGCAACTCCTCCTGAGGGCCTCTTAATGGGTTTATGTCTTTCAGGAAGTGTTAAAATGTAAATTATGGAGAATTTTACACTTCTCAATGACAGCCTGGGGAACAGTGAGAGGCAGACCCAGGGTGTGTTCCTATCTTGGCAACAGCGTTCCAATAATCTATATCTGCAGTTGCCAAATTTCCAGGCTATACCTATGATATTGTAACATAAAAGCCACTGCAATAAAAGAGGCACACCTTTTCAGTTGTTGTATGAAGATACCAAAAAATACTGATTTAGTCTCTGGAGAGTTTACAAAGCTTCTGTGGGAGAAGATGCTCATTTTTTACATCTTTACAATGGCAGCTCCATAATCTCACAAGTACATTTTATAGGCTCTAACAATACCATAACACTCAGTTAGATTGCCTGGCTTGTCAATGAGTAGAATGACTGACTTAGTTTAGAAAGTGTTTTTCACTGAGCAGTTGTGATAGTCGTTGAGTGAAAATGAAAGGCCCCCCAGAGATGCAGCACCAGTTATCAGTGAGAAAGAGGAAATCAGCCAGCTGCTCTCACACTGTGAGTGAGGAAAAACATTAAAGTGAATCGCTCATATATCTATCTAAAGGAGTTAGACCAGGTGTCCCCTGCTATGTTACTGCTACACTAAGAAAAACACAAAAGTACAACAAAACATACATAACTATTACATTTACAGTTTTCTATAGGACACACCCCTAACAAAGTCTTGGGGAATGAATATTTTTATCATCTGTTCATGTACTTTATAGAAAGAATATTATGTATTTAACTTTAGATGATTTAGGCTACTGTGTCTTTACTTTAGTTGACATTTTTGATGTTACTTTCAAACTTATAAATGAAGAGAAACCTTCCAACTATGCATTTTTGCTTGATAAACTGTTGCCATGGGCAGTTTTTAAAAACCTGAGGAAGGCCAAATTGTGGGCCGAAACGTTGTGTGCCTTACTTGCACTATTAAAGCATTTTTTCCAGAACATTAAGCTGTTGTGTAGACTTTATCTTCTTTGAACAGTTTTTAAAAAGGTCACAGCTTAAGTAGAAATAGCACTTTAAGAGCTGTGAGGTGTAACATGAGCCATAGTAATAGGTCTTCTTCCCATACATCTGGCAATATTTGTGTCTTATAATGGCAGTGTCAGCTCAGGGCAATGCATTTGAGTCTTTCAACACCTCCTTTGTGAATAAGAAATGTAGTGAAGCAGAATTCACTGTCTGCTTGCCTTCTCAAAAAGCGTAATGGTCTTATTAATGCCAATCATCAGAGTTGGATAAAACTGTTAAATTACCTTTGAAGAACCTGCATTAAACACCTGATGAAACAGCAGGTAGAAGGAATCTAGCATTGGTGGGATATTTGTTACTCATTATTTATAAACCACACTTCTTAGAAGCTGCTAATGTATACCAATTTAATTATATGGCAACCGTACAGAGTTGGAAATTTGTATTATTCCCACCTGTAGACACACGGCCAATTCAGATCATATTCCTGTGAGCAAAGGTTATGCCTAAAAAGCATATCTCCGCTTTGATGAGTCTTTGAATTTGTGTCCTTCATTAACCTGAGTGAGGCAGAGGTAGGAAGGAGAGATGGAGAAATGGATAGAAGATTACAGGGATGTAGATTAAAACACACTTGTACACGGAACAGCCAAACAGGAGAGGAAGAGAGGAAACTTCAAGGAGATGTAGAAATCTTTGAAGTGACACTCAGGAATCCTTTGAAACTGTTCTCTTGTCCAGAAGCAAAGGTGGGTCTGTACTGTAACTTTGGATTTGGCGTCACGATTTCACCTTTGATGACAAAGTATACAACATAACCATGTGGATTCGGAGCAGTGATAAACTGTATTTCTCCTTCCAGAAATGTGCTAAGCAAGGACATTGCTGTCGTGAAGGAACATGAAGTCCGCAGGAGCATGCCAGGAATTAGTTGCTGCTGCACTTATCCAAACAGATTAGCATGTTGGTGTAATTGGAAGTGTTGGTCTCTTATTGCACATTGGGACATTGAAATGAGGCTTGCAATATCAACTATTCACTAGCTGACACCAATATTATCTGAATACGGGTTAACCAGTAGGCAAAAGTTCTTCTCTCACGCCTCCCTTCTGTATCCAGACTGCACCACTTCAGCTATTACTCTCTTCACTCAAATCAATTCAGTTTAATATGCTTTGGCTAATTGGCATGAGTTACAATATTGCCAAATCATCAAGTAATAATTACATTAAAAATTACAATTCATAAAATTAAGGAAAATAGCAGAAAACAATGAACACTTGCTCTCTGTGTGTGTGTGTGTGTGTGTGTGTGTGTGTGTGTGTGTGTGTGTGTTAAAGTCTGTAATTGACATGTCACTAAGCCCTGTCCCCCTTAGCTACGTCTTTTGACATATAATTCTCAACATTTTTATCATATCAAACCAATGGCCAACATTCCTGCTCTGGATTCAAATGGCATGCATGTGCACAAGGGATACAGGAAACAATGCTTGCATCTATACTGGACGAAATTTGGAAGACAAACGCAATGCACATATAGCGTATGAACATTTGTCACATAATGTGGCACAGCCAGTAGTTTTGAAGAGGAAACATATTTGCATCAGTACAGGTATAGCAGTTTAAACAGAAAAAAGATGCACAAGTTGCTTGACTTCTTTTGTATTTCTGACAGAGTAGCTGCTCAAAGCATGTTTACTACACCCATTAATCAATAAACATGCCATTTTGAACAGAACTCTGAGTCTTGTATCATTAAGGCACTCTTAATATTACTATAATAACACCCAAACATGCCGATGTTTTTTTTTAATAACTTTGTTAGGCTCCGGCTCTGCAGGATTGTTACAGATAGAGTACCTTTTTGTAAGGCCATGAGTGATTCTGTCTGTTGAATTACAGTAAGTGGGATGACAGCATAACCCTAACCTCAACGTCCATTTATATTTGAACTGAAACAGACAGGAAAAGGAGCAGGAAAAGGAAAGAACATGTACAACACATGTATGCCTGCAATAGGTTGTTTCAGATTTTCAAGGAAAATTCTCCCCTCAGATGTTTACCCAAAAGTTTATCTGTGGATGAAGTTCTTGTAGTCCCCGATTGAGCCGAAAGTGTGAAAACTCACAGCATTTGAGTGGGCGTGTTGATGAAAACACGCAAAACTGGAAGAAAACAAAGAAAATGTCTATTAGTCGACGAGATTCAGACACTTTCTGTAGGTAAGGGCCAACGCCAAAATCGTCAAAATTCAAGTAACGGCAAGCAACTCGGTTGTATATGACCAAATTATAAAAGGCTCTGCTGCATGCTGTACACAGCACCACCCCTCATCTAAACCACACATATATTCACGGAGTATATCCAGTAAGTGAGAATGCATTTGAGACAAACAATCTCCTGTTGTGTAACTACATGTGTGAAATTGAAACTCTGGACTATATCTTCAAGATTCCTCGGACATAGCTGGGTGTTGAAATGTGTTTATTTAGCTTGCAAAAGGTACTGGATTATTCAACAATATTCGCTGAATACCAGTTGTTTTCTCTTGAGGCTTTAAGTGGAGATTAATCCTTGAATAAGATGATCACAAAAAAAGAAAAAAAATGTCAGGCGCGCAAAATATTTAATGTTCTAAAGTTTATCAGATATTATATATGTCCATATATTTACTCAACATGTCAGAGTTGCCCATGTCACAGCCTGGCTCTTAGAATGTGACCACTCCACAAGGGACAGTAGGCTACCAAGAAATTTTATTTTAAACAACCAATTAATTAATCAAAAAAACATAACACATATTAACTACTATAACTAAGTAAAGAATATAGAAAGGAAATGAAGTAGCAGAAATTGCAGTACCCCGACCCGGGTGCAGGTCGTCAGCGCAATCCTAAACTGCAGCACAGCAAAGCAACAACCCCGGTGAACAGGCACAGGGACGCTCAACTTATAGCTGCTTTACAACAGTGCAGCCTAGTGGTAGAATGCAGCAGACATACAAAGATAGAACACAACTCACTATTAAAGGAACACGCCGACTTATTGGGAATTTAGCTTATTCACCGTAACAAGTCGATACATAGCCTTCTCATCTCCGTGCGTGCTGTAACGCTGTCTGACGGCTCCAGCATTAGCTTAGCCCAGCACAGATCCTGCAGGTAACTGGTTCCAACTAGCCTACTGCTCCGAATTGTGACAAAAGTGACAAAATAACGCCAACATGTTCCTATTTACATGTTGTGATTTGTAGAGTCACAGCCTGTACAAAAAACAACGTAACATGAGACACAGCCATCTTCTATCTGTAAACAAACCGGGAACTATATTCTCAGACAGGCTTGCTGCGAGCATATCACTCCGCCCAAGTACTATATTCTTCCGCCTGAGAATATAGTTCCCGGTTTGTTTACGGTTAGAAATAAGAGGTCATTTGTTTTTTGTACACGCTGTGACTCTACAAATCACAACATTTAAATAGGAACATGTAGGCGTTATTTTGTCACTTATTCGGAGCAGTAGGATTACTGGAACCATTCACCTGCATGTTCTGTGATGGGCTGATGCCGCTGGAGCCGTCGGACAGCTTTACAGCACGCACGGAGATGAGAAGGGTATGTATCGACTTGTCTAACTCTGGGGGTTACGGTGAATAAGCTAAATTCCCAATAAGTCGGCGTGTTCCTTTAAATTTATTGCATAATGCACAATTTGAGGGTGACGCTGTGTACTGTAATACTATAAATATAACGTGATAATCAATCACACAAACTGTAGTCTATATCCACGACGTTCCACTTCCGGGATTGCTCCGGTGCTGCCAGAAATTCCGCCGGATGTCCGTTACCTTGGGCTTTCTTTGTGTTGTAATTTTAAACTCCGGTCAATTAATGAGGATTAGGGTTAACCGCTCCTCAGATCTCTGCAGGGTAAATCCAGACAGCTAGCTAGACTATCTGTCCAATCTGAGTTTTCTGTTGCACGACTAAAACAACCATTGAAAGTACACGTTCCACAAACACAAGTTCCTTCCCGAGGCTATTTTGCAGCGGCTCCGTCCGGCGCTTAACACCGCCCAAGACAATTGTGATTGGTTAAAGAAATCAGAGCACATTTTTCTCCTCCGCAGCGCTGTGGAGGAAAGTCTGGCAATGTGAGACTACACAAGCTGAAACTCACCATCCAAAAGTCACCGCTAAGTGTCTGTCTGTGGCATCTGGTTTGCACATAATGGGTTCTTTCTTAACCCATGCTACACCTTTCCAGCAAGTTTCATGAAAATAGGTAAAGTAGTTTTTTCCTAATCCTGCTGACAGACAAGCAAACAGACAAACCAAGCCAAAGTTAAACTGCCCGCAACTTTTAATTTGGCCACACTTCGCCACAAAAATCAAACGGCTGCAGCTTTCCATTGCTAGGTAGCTCGGTGCAGGCCACCCTCTTCCGCTGGTTGGTGTGTTTAAGGCGTTAATGTCCCAGATAACAGCAGTGGGCCTAACAGTAAAAGTAAACGGTGAATTAATGGGTTTGGCATTGCTTTTAACTATTTAAATCCTTGGGGAGAGTAACCTTACGCTAATAAGGTCTGTAAAAGAAGAAAAAGACACAATGTGGCCAGTTAGGGCAGGCATTAAAGGAAAATACCCTTGTACTCCCTCATATGTTGGTCCTTAGAGGGAGTAAATAGGATCTACTGACAATGTTTACCCATAGGCCATACAGATCTAATCAAGATGTGAAAAAATTAAAACGCCACAAATCTTGCACCGCACCACCGCTTTGCCACTGGTGTTTTAAATAGATCAATTGCCTCAGCTCGTATTGTCAGACCCTTAATATCCTCCCCCCAGGCTTGTGGTTTAGCTCTTTAGTCCCATAAAAATAGACTTGATGGATGGTTTTGCAGTACTCTGACAGAGGCAAGGGAAACCCCAAAATGCTCCCCCTCTCCACACTCAACCCTGCACTCCACCGCCACCACCAATCCATCCACCCGCATGGAGCCAGTTGGCAGGCTGTTTAGCATTTTACCAGCCTCAGTTTGCTTTTTTGTTTGAATCGAATAACACTTTCAGTATATCTTACACAGGTCAGTCTGATTGAGGGACAAACAAAGTTTATCTGTTGCAGATGAGTGGATTGTAGCCAAGAGGCATGGGGGGGATAAACCGACACAGAAAATCGGCAGCTAAAGGGAGAAAAACAAACAGAGATCTAACATCATGTTAGTCATTTTATGCTGAGAGGTGCAAGTAGAGTAAGTTTGAAAAGAAGAAAGTAACCATGTGCTCATGTGTACTATATTCTTCTCAATTGCTGCCTTATTTTTTAAATAATAGATCTGTCCTTCACTCCCCATCAATGGGTTAAGAGATATTGATCGGCAGTCTGGTCTTCTCAAGCCAAGGGCTAAAATCCGCTGTTTACTTCATATAAATCTTCCGTTGGTACACTAAATAATGCAGGGCCAAGCAGAGAGAGAGAGATGGAGAGAGAGAGAGAGAGAGAGAGAGGAACATGAGGGTCCATAAGGCTCATACAAATAGAAAACACTCCAGATCTGCCAGTGATCATACTAAACTGAGACATTTTTCTCTGTTGGTTCTGTCCTGCTGTGCCCGGTTTGGGACGATTAAACTCCAGCCAACATCAGGCTGTCCAGGAGCAGATGAAACCTTTTTAAGCCACACTGTGAAAAATGACTTGGTGCAGAAGTGTTTGCTCGTAGTTTTGGTTCGACATTACTCAATGTAGGACACATTATTCTACTCCCACTAGTCAGTATGACGTATTGAAACAATTGCTCCTTGGGAAAAACTCTACATGCTCTGACTTTTAAAGGAAATTGCAAATACACCATTAATGATATAACACAGGCTTTTTCTCTCTTCTATAACAAAGAAAAGATATGTGGAAGTGGAAGGTGCCAAGATCAACTCCAGAAATTCATAAATGTGATATATTTGCTCTTAATCAAGATATTTTGCATTCAGAATGTTTTTACTGAAAAGAAAAAAAAAACAGACAAAAAAAAAAAACTGGCTTAAATTTTCAAAATTATTTTTGTTGCATTCTGTGCAGTTGAAGCAGATTTGAAAGTGACAAAAGTGTAATTCTTATCATCTCACATTCACAGACAGCCAGAGTTTGCAACGTTTACATTTTTTTTTCAGAATTTAAATTCCACAGCCCAACATATAAAGTAACTGCAACCCTGAAAGGAAGACCTTAAGCAGTTGGGCCATATCTCTCGCACGAAACACAAATCAGCGACCAGCGGTGAAGGCCCACCTGGTTATAGCTTCAATACGCATTCTGAATCCCAATGACCATGAAGATAACACAAATCTCCTCCGTGCAGTCAGGCTGTAGCCACGCTCCACTTGCTGATTATGATTCTATTGTGTTTTTATTAGCATCTCGGAATGTTAGGCTTAGCTCTTTAGCACACATCAGTTTCTAAACTAAATCTTATCTAATTTGCATTCAGTCTTTGTGTGCCTGAACCACTGTCTCCCTGGCAATCTGAAGGCAAGCTGGTGTATCCTCTCCTCTGTTTCCCTATACGTCCAAACTGTCAAAACAAGCAGCATGTGTCATTTTGCTCTTCAAGTTGTATTGAACGCATTAGACCGTGGGGTGTATTGTTTATTTAAAAGCACCACTGGATGAAATAAATGTGCCACCAGTGAGAAGGAGCAGAGGCGAGCTACATAAAACAACCAATTATATCATTATTTACCCTTGCCTGCTGCTCTGGACTGTGAACTGGAATTATGGCTATTTAAAAATTACACAAAAGGCAACAAGAACCTGGGTGAAATATGAATATGTACTATGGTACATTTTGTTCAAAAGTAACCCTTCTCTTTTAGTTATTGTCTACAATTTGTGTTGCTTCTGAGAATGAATAGAAGGTCAATAATGAGAAAGGACGTAGGGATTTATGTTTCTCTCCCTAAGGCATTTCTATGGGAAGGAGACCTTTTCCATTTTCAGAGTAAGACTTCTCCCACACAGCTGTCACCGAGAACGCTCAGGTGCCGAAAAGCCTATTTGATGGTGATGCCACAACGTGGATAAAAAAGTAAAGCACGAAATTTGGAAACACAAACAAACAAGCAGGCAAAAATATAAAACTCCTGTCTCAGTCTATATGGCATGACAACCTTAAACTGCCACCTAACAAAAGTGAAAACAAAATATGAAATAAATATGAAAACTACCTGTCCCAAGCTGTTGCGAGTGGTTTGTTGCCAGTCGCCATTTTTTCACCCTTGAACTTCTGGCTATGTGATCTCTCAGCAGTCGCTGCCAGTGGGCACCGGTGTTCTGACAGCGGCTATGTTTTGCTTCCTGGACTGGAGTGAACAGGAGGAACGTTGGGGATGTGAGGCTTCCGGACTATCAGGCGGTACACAGCACTGCCTTTGATGGCCTGGTGTGTGACTACTGGCATCACTACACAGGCCAAGTACCATCAGCAGACTCACAGGCACACATACTATATGGCACGGCACGCGGCCACAGTGTAAAAGCCCTTGTAGTCTGCATGCATCACACCCTAGAGGCATGTGTGTGTATGGTGTGCTGTGTGCCCCTGGGCTCATGGGTGTTGAAGGGGAAGGTTAAGCTGTAGCCAGATGTTGCAAGACACTGCTCCAAAAGAGTCCCCAGTGTGACCAGAGAGGATTATGAAAAGGGCTTTCATGACTGATGCGCTGTTGTATTTACTCTTGTCCTAGGTTGAGAACTTTTATTTGGGCAAAAAGCAAACAAAGAAACTGCTAACAGTATTTATTGATTTGGTTGTGAAACAGGGTATATGACATAACCTGGTTATTGTTCTTTGCTTTGTATAAATCAAAACCACTCTAAGTCCATTCATAGCCACTGTGGTGGTCTTTACACAAGGTTTTTAAATGGTATTAATGACCTAGCTGTGATAATAAGTAACATAGTGTGTTATATGCAACTTCCTCAAGCTCTTGCACGCTTTAAATCCTATCCATACATTTACAGGCACTATAATTGTTGGCACAAAAATCAAAAACAAATTAAACGAATACAACAGAAAAGAATTAATAGCTATGAAGCGTATTTTTACGGGATTCCATCAGAGCTACTCTCCCAGATTGGAAAACTTAAATGGAAAACATAGTGTGCCAATGCTTACATGGGGTAAGGATTCTCACAGACCTTTGTGCCAGCCTGGACAGCTTTGCATCTTGGTGCTTCTCAGTGTAGTATTCCCTCTCTAGGCAGAGTGTGATAAAAGAATCTTGGCCAATGGGATCCTCTGACCTTTGGACCTTTCCAGTGGATCTGAGGATGAGCACCTTCAGCTTCTCCAACCCTTGTGGGCTCTGATAAGGGCCGACTTTAGGGCATCAGGGAGAAACGTTACCGGGGGATGGACTGCTATTGTGGAGTCTTGTTGCAAAGATAACGAGACCCCCTCGTGATTATGCAGTGTCAGATCAGAGGATTTCATGAACCTGTGTTGGATAACAGCCTCTTTTCCTCATAGCACTCCTGGGATAGTGCACCCGAATGTTGCCTGGGAAGAAGAGAATTACGCACACTGGGAAATCATGTGGAATTACAGGCTTGGGCTTAGTGGTTTTACTTTTGGCATAATGCTAAGCAAAGATGACTGGGTTGTTGAGAGATGATGAAAGAATGTAGGGAGTAAATAACTGCCGGTAGAGAGAGTGTGTGTGTGTGTGTGTGTGTGTGTGTGTGTGTGTGTGTGTGTGTGTGTGTGTGTGTGTGTGTGTGTGTGTGTGTGTGTGTGTGTGTGTGTGTGTGTGTGTGTGTGAGAGAGAGAGAGAGAGAGAGAGAGAGAGAGAGAGAGAGAGAGAGAGAGGAGTGATTATGTTTTTTTTTCTTCTGTATGGTGGCTTTTCTCATGCATGACATCTTCAGCTTTTACAGTCTCCACTTCCAGTATAACCTGTGGGCCCAAGGCTTAAGGGGATAATGAATGTGGAAGTGGTTAGTCACATGTGGAAGTGACCGTGTCTGTTATGAAACACTAAATGGCATTTTGAAAACTAAAGAATGGTAGAAGAGTTTCAAAGGACTGGCACATATTTGAATATGCCCTCTATATCTCAACAGCTTCACTGTTTTGACTGTGAAACACTAAATACTGAAATGGGATAACTAAACACAGCATAGTATTGTATTATGTGGAGACATGTAAGCAATTTGATTTGTGACATTTGATCAATTACTAGACACACATGGCACAACTATGTGAAGATTCCAAAGGAGATATCTACGACATATAAAAAACATCACATTCATTGTGACAAATTAATTTTGGACATGAAAATAGAGCATTATATATAAGCATTACAATAATGATTCACTTTAGGAGGTTTGATTTTAAAGTAATAAAAATGCATTAAAAATTTTTTTTTAGGAATTTAAGGATGCAATTATTATTCCTTATGAAATATTAAATGATGAAGTTGAAGTATTTTTTTCTTCCAAAATGGATATTGCATTTTGAAATAAAAAACTAGCATCTATTTGATTAAAGACAGAGCTCCATTTCATATTCTGTTTGTTGCTGGGACTGTCAGAGCTCCATAGTCAGTCAGTTTTTCTGTCAAAAATCCACATCCAATCTCATCAAGATTTATCTTTTGTCTGCAATAATACTGAAGTATGCATAGTGGTAATATGCAGATAGCTCAGTGTGGAGTTAAACAGGATAAAGCTTTTTTTTTCTTGGATAGATGGAGACAGGACTAGAAGTGTGGTTATATCTTGCCAATGTGGTGTCTTAGCTGTCTGTGCTGCTCACACAGTGTGACTGTGAATGCCAAGTGGAGCTGAGAGCAGGACCTTTGATCTCGCAAACCAAGCCTTTAAAGGGAATGTCAGACCCAATGGAGTGTACATGGCAACCCTGACATAGGTGATGTTAGTATTTTCTCTCATGCAGTATGGCAAATATTTCTCCAAAGAACTAATTAATCATATTGTACATTTTACTGATATATATGTGAATGAGGTGAAGTTAAAAAGAACGTATTTCAATGTAAAGCACTGCTCTGCAACAACACCACAAATGGCTCAAAATCAGCCTCAAAACTCACAGTAGAGTGGAATCAACACCTCTTTGATACATTCAAAAAAAAAAAAATTAAAAACATTTGAAAAGTTCACAGTGGAATCATTTTTAGTGGCTGTTGCATTGGATTGTATAGCTGTAGAAGCTTACACTCCAAAAAGTATGTGTAATCAGTCACACTTGGTAGGCTACTAGCAAATTAAATGCACTTATACACACATATTGGCAAGAATGAATGAATATTCATTGCAGTTTTCTACGAAACCCCCCCCAAACAAAACGTTTTTCTGACTTCCAGTCTGTGACGTCACATCAGTGTGCAGCACCATAAATAAGAATTAATTACTTTGGGTCGTCTTTTTAATCTCTTTCAAACTCAAGATCATGATTAGAATTCTTTAAGTGAACTTTTCGTTTTACTGAAAATGATGAGACCTCAAATTGCATGTATATTGAGAAACAGTGGAATTTTACAATCCAATGTCTGTCTCACACTCTCTGATGATACACTGACACAACTACTCAATATTTGAATGAAATGCAAATTTGATAAAGTCATCAAAATTCATGCTGAATAAGTCATAATTCAATATCAATAAGGCCTGTGGTGAAATGTGCTTTAAGTTAGCTTATTCTCATCTGCATACTAACAAATGGACTAAAAATGGATAACGGATGGACCTCAGGGTTGATGTTTGACACAGAAAATCAGCATTCCAGTCTGACTTTTTTGAAATCATTTATTGTTTTGACCCACACTATGAGTGTAAACAGCTTTCTGTGCCTCACCCCTTTTATCCCACACAAAGTTGCGCACACAGACAAAGGAATACAACAGGCAGACTGAAGGGGAGACAACAAATATCAATATAATTTCTTCTGTTTTCCCTCCATCTGCAGCAACCCTCAAACCCTCCATATGCAAGCAAGCCATGGTCCTCTGACAGTAGCAATCACAACCCATTGAAAAATGTCCCTATCGTCACAAAATGGCATGCAGAAATCTATAAAAGGTTTTAATGTTGTTGGCCGACCATGATTGCCCAGGCTTTTAGCCGTCATTCACCAGGTCGCACTATCCCACTCCCTCCTGCTTGTCTCTGCCAGGCCAAAGACAGGCAGAGAGCAATATGTGTAATGGCAGCTCCATTGTTGCAGGTAGATAGCCCATACTGTATCTTATCAATACTAATTGTATCTGACAGAGATAGTTTCTCCCTGCCTCATAATTTGACTGTTGCCTGCTTTTGTCAGAAAAAAGAAAGAAAGAGGGAAGACGTGAACAAACAAATGATAGTCTTTTATAGGATCACTTATATAGATAACATAAAAAATAATCTTTCCATTTGTTGTTTATAGGCATGTGTATATACCCATATCATATGGAGTTACGCATCAAGTTATTTATAAAATAAATTCAAAACTACCTAGAAGTTTTATAAAGTCTGAAGGCATTTCACTATTTGTTATGGTTATGCAATGAATAGAAGGATTTTTTTTGTCATTAGTAATAACGATAACCATTGTCAGTAAAGCAAAATAAAGTGTTCGGTATTTTAATGTGTAAAAGTTGGTGTTTCAGAATTTCATTTTAGTTCATTGACAGAAGCTATTTTATCATGTTCACAGTTGTCATGATCAAAGGCACCACTCAGTCTCTTCCACAGACATTAAAGGAATGAAATGATTTACCTTTGCAAATGAAAATACCTCCTGGAGAGCCATGCCCGTGCATTTCAATGACTCACTTTAGAATCCAACAATCACATTTCAAGAAATATTGAGGGCTTGGGGTTGGGTTAATAGTTTGCCAATCAGATTGGCCCGTCCATTCAATTAGATTTCCACATCAAATGAAATTCAGCAACAGCAATTGGTTTGGTCATCCTTTGCTTTTACACATTGACAAAATAGAAATTGTGACTGCTGCCAAACAAAATACTGAATAATATTCAGTTATGTACGTTCCTGCAAACATCAAGAAAAAAATCACAGCCAGATTTCATACATTGATAGAGTAAAACTTACTATTTGTGATAGCATTAAAGCATCAGTCATTTTGACAAGCTTAAAGAGGCTTATCGCTTCCCATTTGGCATCAGTTGGGGAGCTGCACCCCTGCAGGGCTGACAGGAAGTGTGCTGTGTTGACAGCCACTGACCTCTTGTCTCCAGAACACAACATGTCTATTAGACCCACCTCTGGCCTGGTGGTTAGAAAGACAATTCTGTCACCGGTTCGACCCCGACAATAACTGCTGTCCATTAACAACATGTCCTGTCAAATTGTCCTTGAGTAGGACACTTCATTTTCATCTGCTCATTCAACAGAAGTCACTCTATCAGAGTGTCAGTTATAACTCAAATATGTACAGGAAATGTAAATTAGATGTTCTTCAAAGTTGGCTCCTGATCTCTCTTCCCCATGATTCTGTACATGTTTATCAGACTCGCCTCTGGCAAACACAACATCACCGTTCAGGGAAAGAAGCTGAAGCGTTCCTGGAGCTTTGTCCCTACACATCAGTGCTGTCATCCTTCATCACTCTCAGTAGACACATACATGTACTGTCTACTGTATATGCATGCACACATGCCCTGAGGCACAAATATGTACTGTATATAACATATTCTTTATTCATGACTAAATATGCTACAAATATCTTTCAGGAAATTGATTAAGAGTTTAACATTGATAAAACTTGGGTGTGGTTTGATCATATTTCATTGACAATGGCAACACAAACAAACGCCAACTGTGATCAGATTTTAATGGAAATATTGTTATATATTACCGGGTGATCAGAAATACGGGACATTTTCGAACGAGCCCTGCCCACTTTAAACCAGTCAGAAGAGCACAGAAAAAAATGCACAGACACAAATCTATCAACAGACATAACCATAGCTGTTCTAATGTTGGCAGAGTATTTGGTGTTCATGTAGGAACCCATCACTATTCTGTTCAAGAAATACTGTAATAAACTCAAAAGATTACATTGAATGAATAGCTGAAATTTTGAGTAATATACTTGACTTTCTTGCAGAAACTTATAGATGAGAAGATCAATACCATTCTCACAAAATGGTAAATATGAAGCTACTGCCAGCAGCCAGTTAGCATAGCTTAGCACAAAGACTGGCAACCTGTGGAAACAGCCAACCTGGTTCTAACAAAATCCTCCTATCAGTAGCTAAAGCAGCTTCTGGTAACGCATGATTTACCTCCAGTGCCAGATATGTACACAGGCATTAATGCTGGACATCATTTTTTTTATGATTTCAGCCAAGACTGTTCTTATCCTTATGGTTTAAAGTTTTATTGCATGCAACCTGCGCCGGCTCCAGGGCAAGTTTCAAAGATAATCTGCAATCTTCAATTTGGAGCTGATGCTATAGCTTTGAGGAAGAATGGCAGAAGTGTTCAGATGAAAAGAGAGAGAATGATGGGAGGCACAACCTCTGTCAACCTGGCAGGCCACAAAAAATGGCAGCCTGTTTGATTCTTTCTCATGGTCTCTATGGGGCCTGAGTCACTTTCCCGATGAGCCTCACTGCTGCTGCTCTTTGAAGTGTGCAATCAGGATGTTCACACACACTCAATTATGTGCGACACATGTACAGAAACACAAAAGGTCTCATATCACACATACACACACCCCCACACACACACACACACACACACACACACACACACACACACACACACACACACACACACACACACACACACACACACACACACACACACACACACACACATATGCACACAAACAGGTATGCTCAAGCACACTTCTCAAGAAAACTATTTAACTGTGAACCCAGTGTGATGGTTTCTGATGTTTTTGCTATGTTAAATTATGCTTTTTCTCAAGGCAACTGCTGTTGACAAGGACAGACTACAATTGAACCACCTTTTGTATTGTATATATGTCAGTGATTCCTTACCAATGATTCTTGTCTAGACACACACTGCTTGCAAAACTGAGAATGGATCTTACCAATTCATTAGGTGCTGTTTGTTAATAGAAAAAATAGCCAAATTACATATGTTTTATATTACAAGGGTGTCATTTCCTTTCACACAACAATCCTCATGAATGTAGATATAATAAGCGGTTGGGCCAAGTTTCTTAGCGCAGCACCAAAACTGTACATCTGATAATATCTTTTCTATTCAGAAACATTCATCACAAGTGTGTGTCACATTCACGTCTCATGTCTGTGTCTGGGGAAAAAAATTAAATGAGCCTTATTATATATTCTTCTACCCCCACAGCAGTGTTGTGTAGTCATCAAATGTGAAGTCATCATGCCTGTTTAACCAACCAGTTCCAGGCCAGGCGATAAGGGAGGGTCCACAGAATGAGGCTTATCCTCAAATAAATTCTGTGTTCATTGATAAACCTCTCTTGTATCTTGTAGCCTCACCATGCCTCCCTCCCTTCACGTGGCCCTTCCTAGCAATCTGAAAATTTAAATTGATGCTGCACCAGTCATAGTCTGTTTCTCCTTGTGCTCATCACTCACACTAGTGTAATATATTACAGATAGTGGAGATGGACTAGATTATGTTGGCAGCCTCTGTGATATGTGTGTATGTGCATACAGTGTGACTGCAAGTACTCTGTGTTTGAGGGATGAGAACATAGGCGTTTCATTTATTAGGCATGTTCATGAGGTTTGTCATCTGTACAGCAAAGGTCGCCAAGGTGAATATAACAGCTGGCAACAACATGATATAAATAATCCCTCCCGCAGCCAGACCTCATATAATATGTTCTGCGATCCAGTATATTGAAATTGCCTACAGGAGAGGAGTCTTCGGAAATTGGCCATCTGCTGTCAATTTGAATGCAACTTAATAGTTTGTTCAGTCAGTCAGGTATTTTTTTTTTGTTCAAAGTTTAATGTCTTGTTTTGAAACACAGGTGCCAAGTTAAGGCATGACTAAATCTCTCTGACGGTGCTGTGCCAGGGTAATCATATGCAAACCCCTGTTGATAATAGGATAACTCACTGGGATGGCCGCACCTGCTGCCACACAACTGACTTAAATGTTGGTAACCCTCCTAAACTCATGCACTTCCGTTTTCTCTATAATTTACACTTAGTTTATTCTCATCATTTAGTTTATGTTTTTACCTTTTGACCTTCATACATTATACTTCAACGCATTCTCATTAAAGGGTTTGTATGATGTTGTACAAAAACATATGCACACCAATTAGTATGATACCATACAAAATTAGGTGACGGCTGGTCACGTGACAACCGGTCACATGACAGTCTTTGATGGTCTTTACAGTTGAATTTAGCCGATAAAAAGGTCGAACAGTTGTCACGAAGCGGGAACTTAGCTATAGAAACCAAAACTGTTTTATGTACTAGGCTGTAAACAAATTTAATTCTGCTGTAAAGTTGGGGATTGCATTTTGGAGCCAGCCTCAAGTGGTCCGACAAGCCATTACCCAGTATGTCTCCCTGTTAATTTTGTTCTGTTTTGTCTGTCTAGCTCTATTCAGTTTTATTCGGTTTGTGTTGAGTTCTCATAGTCTGTGTTGAGTTCTGTTTGGTTGACCAGAACTTCTATTGTTTATTTTTTAATTCCTTTCTTAATGTTTTGGGTAAATAAAACCCTATTTTTGAAATTCCACTTCTTACTCCTCATAACTGCCTACTCGGTCCCTCACAATCACATGTATCAGGTCACTTTTACATCTGTGGTCCAGTTGATTTGGTCCAGCAGCAGTTCAATCTCAAGATGACTTAGTATTAAGAGCAACAACGGTAGCGAGTAGATTGAAAGAAAATCTGCGTTATGAAGTTGGTTGGGGTGGTGGATGGGTCAAACAACACAGGACTTTCGCTCAGGAGACCGGGGTTCATGTCCTGTTCTTGTCCCCTTGTCACTGAAACATACGTCCTGACCCAGAGCGTATAGTGTAATATTATTGGAGGGTAGTTACTGTGTGGGCATCATGTTTCACTCTAAAGACACATGCTTAACACATTTTTCACTTTACTTTTTTTTCTTCTGTCAGTCTGATGTATCAGGGAAAATCTTTCTTGACAGTTCAAGGCTAAAACAATAGCTTTTGAACCGATGCAAAAATCACATAATTACTCAAACCCCACTACAGTTCACATTAGGGTTGGGCATCGTTTAGATTTGAACGATTCTGATTCCAATTCCGATTCTTCCTTTCGATTCCGGTGAGTGGTGGAGTTGAAACGGGTCACATGCTTATTTCACAAATAAGACGAAATTTTTATTTTGATTCAAAGGTGGGTTAAAGTTTGACCGGGCTTTTTCAACGTCAAATAAAGCCACACTAGAGCACCGCTTACTGTGCTCCATGGCTGCAACACAACAAGCGCCTGGCTGCTATGGAAACCAAAACTAGCGCATGTTAAATTTGGAACCCATGATCTGATTTGATTCCAAGCGATTCCAATAAAGAAACGATTCCGATGGAATCGTAATTTTTGAAACGATTCCAAGTAGGAATCGGTTCTCGATGCCCAACCCTAGTTCACGTAGGCGAGGACCAAAACCCAGCTTTTAAGCCGGTCTAGGCCCAGTTGTATAGTCTGATTTTAAATAATAGCTTCACACCAGCTCCACTTAACTGAACTAATCGGGAACACGCACCAGTTTGTTTAAATCTAACCAAACCGAAGCCAGTTGTGGAAGCACCCATGGTTAAGACCTTGGTCAACAGTTTAGAATTGGCCACTTCTCTCAAAATTAACACATACCTCATCTGTGGTTCCATAATTGATCCCCTACAGAGAACAATAAATCAAAGGATATACATATGACCTTGTTCCAAATACTATTTGCCCACACATCTGACATGTTTACTGTCAATATAATATAACTGAAGAATTATCCACTTTCATCATATTGCAGAGTGTGAGCTGTTGATTCATATGACAATACATGTGACATCTGTCCGACTATTTAATTTAATGTTAAAATGTGATGTGTGCTTCAATAATATAATCATGACATGTATCCAATATAGAGTACATACTGTATGTGTACAGTACAGATGGAGTGTTGACATAGGTGGTTCTGTATGTGATTAGATGGGCATTCAGCTGCACAGGTTTAAATATGGTCTTCACTGATCCACTCCTGGCTATTTGCAGTACCACTGGCCCAGAGAAGTAGATCACAGAGCTCTAAACAGCTGAACTGAGTACAAAGGAATTCAACACAACAGATGTGAATAAATTGTAAATCACCATAATCGTGTTCCAGGAGGCCCCAAGAAATGGATGATGTCATTAGGGGCGCAGCCGGTGCCCGGTCCCAGAACAGCCTCTCAGGTGGAATGTACTGCAGACCCACTATTCCCCTGTCGAAAGGTAATATAGAGTCCAATATCCACTCTCTTCTTGGAGGGGGAGGCTGCTTTCTAGTTGAATAATTGAGACCCAGATAAAAGACCAATGGTTTTGCGTTAGACAACAGCATGGCCTCATTTGCTCTTTCTCTCTTTTAAAAGCTGTTTCTACACCTTTTGTACAGTTTGTGTTTTCCTTCTCAGTCTCTGTCTGACCTGTTCTGTGACACACACACACACACACACACACACACACACACACACACACACACACACACACACACACACACACACACACACACTGCTTTTGAGCGATAATTGTCTTCATAAATAATTCGGTGTTGGTGTTTCCCCTGCTAATAGCTTCCCCGCCGTTTGGCTAGGCGTGTTTGAAGTTGGGACTGTGCTGTGACAGATATAACTGAGGTAATGTTTAGGTTATAGCAATGCAACCTCATCCGTTTCTCCTAAAGGTGGAGGTTTGGCCTTAAAAACTTCCAATTGCTAGCCAGCAGATGTTATCGTCAAGCCAACATACACATTCACACTGCCCGCCTCTTCTCCTCGATGATAGAATCGCTTAATGCTCAGTTCCCTTCACCACTGCGTTCCCTGCCAACAGGCAGGTCAGTGCACTAACATCTCACATAGTAAAGAGATTAGAAACGCTGGTCCTGCACTACCACACACACTACTGTTAAGGGACTACTTTAAACGCCCTAACTGTATACTGGGTTCACATGCATTAGGCCTTTGATGATGGCTTCATGTACTGCCGACAGGATCTAATCCAACATGCAAAGATGGAAATAAGGATCAGAGGCACAGTGAAGCATGTCGAGATTTATCTTCTTTGATTTATCTATTGCTTTCAAGACTATCCAATGGTTGTGTTGTAAAATACATTCATTATATTTAGAGCACATTTTGCTATTTATTCTATTCATTTATTTTAAACTGAGGGAAGTCAAAAATATGTTAAATTGAAATGAAAACAATAAAAAAAATAAAAATGAACTCAGGTGAAAAATGTATCTAGAAAATAGCATTTGCTGCTCAAACCCACTCAAGTTAAACTGTGTGTTGTTTTATAATTACTTTGAGAGATTATGAAACATGATCAGCAGTTTATTTGCATTTTCTTCCCATTTCTCTTCACTTTGTATTACTAGGAGCACAGTCAGAAAAGTACATACCACAAGAGAACTGTTTATCAGGTTATCTCAAACTGAGTTCTTGCAGCTGGAAACAAAACAGTGTTTATCTATGTGATATAGATTTTTTATGTGGGTATATTTCGATGAGAATTAGTAAAAACCTGTTTGTGAAAAGTGAAAATGAAGTGTGCACAGTAATTGGCTCCAGTTTGAGTCTGATGGGCACTTACTTTGAAAGGTCACTTGTCTTGACACACTGAATAGACCACCAAAGCCCAGATGGAAGCACAGATCCAGTCTTCTTTACCCAGAGTATCTTACAATGCCATTGGATTTGAAGTTGCCTCCTAGGCCACAGTTTGTCCGTCTCTGGGTCAGTGCATGTTAGCTTCAGAAAGAAGTGGTGTCACATTTATTGTTCTCTCTATACAGAAATGTTCACAAGTCATTTTTTGGAAGTCCAAGTCAAGTCTCAAGTCTTTTGCCACGAGTCCAAGTCAAGTCTGAAGTCTCTGGCCATCTGATCTGTCCCATAAATCTTATGAATTCAAAGCATGTCCTGTAGCTGCCATCCAGACAGTACAGTATTAAAATCAGTTGTGGGATAACTTTATGGGGTCTACTAAACATATCCCTCTAGCCCTCGGACCTGGTGAAATATTAACCTAAGTCTGTCACATCATAAGGATACAACTATAAAAATACAAAGTGCCTCTTCCCAGCATTAGCACAACACTTTGCGGTTACCTGTGGCGATATATGCTAAATGTAACGTCTTTCACTCAAAAAAATGTCTAATGTCGAAGTGGAAATAAAGAGAATAGTGGCAGCGCCACACCAGTTACAGAACATGCATCTCAGTGTCAGTCCAAATTACGCACAATAAGCAGTTTGAACTCACTGATCTAATGGAATTTATGTATTTTCTAAGTGTTAGTAGGCTCAGTGAAACTGAGTCCAGGGCGAGGGAGACCCGATTCAGAGGAGGAGAGGTTTGTGAGGCCAGTGTCTCCACGGCAGGGGACAGTGCGCACGGATCTGCTGCACCGCGCATGGATGAAATAATGAAATAGTAAATAGGACTACAGTAACAGAAATATGTGCAGAATTAAGACAGTCAAGACTGCCCAGTGTTTGGTGGACCGGGTACACCTTGTACACTTAATAGCCTTCAAATCATCCACTGGATCAATTACGCATCACATGAGTTTGCCCACCCGAAACAGCGTTTGTTCCTGGGGAGATGGATCCGTGGGTCCCGCCTCCTGTGCGCCACGGATGTCTGAGGCTCAGCAAATACTAACTATGAAGATACAATCTGCCTGTTCGCAGCATTAGCAAAACACTTTGTGAAGGTTAGCTTGTTACCTGTGGTATATGCTAAATGTAACGTCTCTTTCACATTGGCGTGTGAGTGACTGACTTATTTAGGTGTATTTTGAGATGCCTGATGAAGTTCGACGTTGTTGATCCGGCATCACTTATCTTGGTGCCACACACCTTGCATGTAGCTGTTCGCTTACTGCCACTGTTTACCAAGTTATCAAAAGCAAAACTAATGACAAAAGGCACAACTCCGGGAGGACTTGGTGTCGCCATCGTCAATGTACTTTTTTGATATGCGAGTGCGCGCACATAAGGCATAATGCATGCGTTACGTTGCACATTATGGCAAAGGGCAGGGGACATGCAACTCGTCATATGTTTCCCCAATGCATATGCGCCAATAAAAGAAGATAGAAATACATGAATAAATTTAGATTTAAAAAGCAACAATTGCATGAAAACATGTTGTTGACGAGTCTCGAAGCTCGAGTCTGAAGTCTTTTGGGTCGAGTCCGAGTCAAGTCTGAAGTCAGCTGTTTGTGCGACTTAAGTGCGACTCGATTCCGAGTCTCAGACTCGAGTCCCCATATCTGTCTCTATATTGTTTGTCTCACCTCAGATTCAACTCTGGATCATGCTGCCTGCTGGCCCTTGTATGACTCACCTGCTGCCGGATAAAGAAGAGGGAGTAGACCAATCCAAGTACAGTATCTGTACAGAACTGAACATCAAGCAGGGTAAAGAGAAATCACCAAAGGCTATTCTTCTTGAAGAGGCACAGGTTTTCATTGAATGCAACAGACTACATGTTCTGTGAATCAGTTGTGGTCAGCACAGTAGTTTTGGAGTGGTGTGCTGGGGAGCTGACACCAAAGTGGTGCAGGTGTGGGAGCAAACAAATAGTGAACAAAGTCTGGCTTTGCTGTGGGGCTGAGCTTTTACACAGTATTGGAAAGGAGCATAAAGACACAACTGAACTCCATTTGAGATGGCACAACACACCCGGTGCTGTGATGTAGCTATGGAGTGCATTCAGCCTCACATATTCAGATTGTGCAGTGATTTATGCCCAGATGTCCCCAGCTGGCGAGGTGCCTGCCATCACTGTCTGCATGAACTACCATGGTCTGTCTTTAGATAGGTGCTGTACCAATCCTTGCAGCATCTTCTTGCACAGTTGATGTTTCAGAATACATACGTATTATCTTAGGGTGACTGAGCTTTTAGCTTTGACACCAAATTCTTCAAGTTGGCTGGTCTGATACCAACAAATCAACTGGTTCCTGTTCTTAAATAGATTTTTGAATTTTTTAAATCTAATGCAATAGAGACTCTGTAAAAGTCAGCCTTTTCCCCTCATGCACAGTATGTTATTGTCAGAGTAAAATAGTAGCCTTATATATTCCTCTATGATACTATATTTACTTCAAAGGTTATAGGCTACTTCTCTGGGAGAAGTGATTCATTGTGTCTTGTTATATCCCGTTACACTCCCTCACCACCTCTTGGTGCCTTTCTGAATTACAGCTGAAATTTGGAAAACATTACAAACCATTTCTGTTGCATCTTAAATACCATCGTGAGTTATTGATCTTCCTATCTCAAAATCAGATGAGATGCCCTGTGGCTGCTAAATTGGATTCTAAGTGGACATAAGAGACTCTGAAATTGTATATCCAAACATAAAAGAAAAAAACATAATCAACTGTGATGGATCTGGCAGTAAAAACAGTTTGAGCGATGTCCTTTTTAATGTGCCTTACATATTTTTTAGTCTACTGTCCACTACATATTTCAGTTTATTATTGCATGGTGGTGTAAAATATAATTTTATTAGATGTATCTGAATATGCCTTATATGTTGGCACCATCCATCCATCCATCTTCGTCCGCTTATCCGGTGTCGGGTCGCGGGGGGAGCAGCTCCAGCAGGGGACCCCAAACTTCCCTTTCCCGAGCAACATTAACCAGCTCCGACTGGGGGATCCCGAGGCGTTCCCAGGCCAGGTTGGAGATATAATCCCTCCACCTAGTCCTGGGTCTTCCCCGAGGCCTCCTCCCAGCTGGACGTGCCTGGAACACCTCCCTAGGGGGGCGCCCAGGGGCATCCTTACCAGATGCCCGAACCACCCTAACACTCCTCTCGACGCAGCGAGCAGCGGCCTTAATCCGAAGCTCCTCACGGATGACTGAGCTTCTCACCCTATCTCTAAGGGAGACGCCAGCCACCCTCCTGAGGAAACCCATTTCGGCCGCTTGTACCCTGGATCTCGTTCTTTTCGGTCATGACCCAGCCTTCATGACCATAGGTGAGGGTAGGAACGAAAACTGATCGAGATCGAGAGCTTTGCCTTCTGGCGCTCTCTTTCGGCACAACGGTGCGATAGATGGAATGTAATACCGCACCGCCGCCGATTCTCTGACCAATCTCCGGCTCCATTGTCCCCTCACTCGCGAACAAAACCCCAAGGTACTTGATACTATCCTTCACTTGGGGTGGGTTTTAAATTAAGGATGTTATTGAGTTATGTTATTTTATCACATACAAAAAGGGTGTGCAATATATATATATATATATATATATATATATATATATATATATATATATATATATATATATATATATATATACTTTTTTAACCTAATCCAAACTGATCTGATTGATCTTATTCAAAGCCTGTTTAGCCTCTCTGTATACACATTCATATTTAATAGAAAGGCCTGGGAATCCATTTCAGGCAGTCAAGTTAAGTGCCATTACACTCACATAGGAGACTTTACTCTACTAAAAATGCTGTAATGCTAGAGTCTGTATTAATTGTGGTTCATATTTGCACAGATGCATAACAGGGTTGAATGTATTTCAATCTGTACTACATTCAATAACAATTAGTGGTCAGCTTGGTTTCATTTCAGCGTGGAACCCTGTGCTTGGCATTCATAGTACTGTATATGTAGTTTGTTTGTAAGGGAGTTTCAGCAGTTGGATATAAGTCAGTAGAGGCAGGCATTTGATTGTTTTTTGGTTGATACATCAGATACACTGCATGCATGTATTGTTTGCCATGTTACAGCTGAACTACCTATATGCAGTTCTAGTTTTTGGAGCTCATTTTCCATTATTTTACACCTTGGTGAAAACATAAGTACTTCCGTGTATCTCCCCGTTTTAGTTCTCAGACAGCATTGCATGTCTGTACGTGGTGCTGTCTGAGAACAAAAGCACAAAAACACGTATTATCATTTAGATATTATAATGCACCATCTAACTGATATAGTGTGACATGTGTGGAAGGTTGTAGTGGCCAAACATATTAACCGCCAGATCTCCTTGGGCTAAATCTTTCACACTGTCCAAAGTATATTTTAAACAGCTGTGCGATATGTTTGAACAAATCTTTGGAACACATCATGGGAAAGCTGCATCAATTATGAGGAAAGTGAGCATTGAACATTGAACAATGCAAACCACCTACGCTGGCTTTTCAAAGAGAGACAGTCAAAAGGCCTCTCTACTATTAGAACATTCAAATAATTGCCAACCATTATGAGCAGGTCCAGTGAGTTTGCTAAGTGATTTAGAGTTGTTTTTTTCGTTGATTCTTTTTATTGACTGTTGAAGTGAAAATGGATTCACTTCCAAGAACTACTACAGTACAGCGGTTTCCAAGGAACACAATCAGTCACCAGTCAGAAGAGCTTAACAGAAAGAAACACCAAGTGCGTATAGGGCTAGATCAGAATATTCCACTATTTATTTATTAGTTAGGTAGGTATTCGATTTTCAATTTTGGGATTTGAACATTCATTTTTCCCCCCAAAACTGTATAATAACAGAATCATAAATGAATGCCTTTAATTAAACCGAAGGACACATGTTGCAGAGCAGTGTTTCCATTTCAGCTTAGTCAGTGCCTGAATTGGACCCAAAATGGTGTCAGTACCCTACTTCAGGAGTTGCATGATATAATTATTGCATGTGTCTTGGCTATACGTATATCTTGTAGGAGTGACCCAGAATAGTCGACTATCTCACAGTCGAATGGTCGCAGTGTCTGAAAATATGGTTATGAAACAAAGGATCAATCCATTCGGGCGACATGGGGGTGGTGAATGTCTGATTGTACATAATATTGCTTGGTTTGTCCTAATAAATCATGATATATAACTTATTCTGATATAAATATTATTATTCTGATATATAGCTTATTCTGATATAAATATCAGCCTATTAATACTACTGTTAATAACAAGTAAGGGTACTAATGTGGACTTACGTTTAACAGAATTCTACATGTATATAAGAAATCCAAACACAACATGATCAATACACTCTACACTCAAATTGCCAAACGCAAACTCAATAGTGAGTTGTTGATAGGGAAAGTGTATCACGATAATGTTTAAATGTTTAAAAAGAAGGTTTAATTTAACCTTTTTATTTTTTATTTAACCACTTTATTTATCAAGGCACACAGGTTCTAATATTAATACAATAATGAAAAGGGTGGTAACGGCTATGGTGATGTGTTTTATTCCCAGTCGAGACGGTTCTGGGACGTGTTTCATCAGAAGTGGTGTAGCTTGGAATAGCATCTAGTTGCAGTGTGTTGAAGACTTGTGAAATTGTCTAGTGCCTTGTAACCTGCACCCTCATGACAATCTGTGGCACGTTTAGTCGCCACAGCTGTAATAAAATATAGCCAATATTTAGATGTCTGACTGATGAAAGACCACACCGACGTCTGATGTATTTTACTTCAACAGACTAATGGGACAACAACAACTATGGGATGGTTGACTGATTATGTAGCCTATTGCTTCTCACAGGACCTATGAATAATTTAAAAGATGTCTGAGTTTAATAGCCTCTGTAACAGAGGATGAGTGGTACTAGTTATGGTATTTCACAGTATTGTTTACCAGGCTTACGTCTCACTATAGTCAGTAACAATATTTGTAGCAAATTTTATTTTACATCAACTATATTCTATCTACAGTATCTGTCTTTGCTCCATTCACCATCCCAAAAAAGGACAACACTACAACAACAACAAAAACATCTATTCAGCTTACATATGGCTACATTTCCATTGCTTGATATTTTCATGCAGCCAGAGATTCATGTCCCTTCATCTGCTGGCAGTAGCTCATTCACCGGTGCTGAATGATTTATATAGGCCTACAGGATAGTGGAGGAAACATTTACAAAAAAACACCTTGGCTACCTGGGGAGTATGCACAAAAGTACAATTTATAAATCCAGGATAACTGATAAAGCGAGGCTGGACCTAGTCTAATCTGTGCATCCTGGCTTGGTGTGTTTCACGAATGCCAAGCCAGGCTGAGGAGGAGCGACTAGGTCGAGCCAGGCTGAAGTAATTCGGATAGATTACGGCTTTCTTTAACAGACTGCGATGTCGATCAGAGATTTCTGATTTACTGATGCTATAATGGAGAAAACGTATTGTGTATTCTTTACACAGAGTGAGCAGTAGCTTCATATGGAATTATGACAACGTGAAACACATTATTTGTAAAAAAAAAAAGAAAGAAACACGGCTGCTGTAATAAAACAGCGAGAGAAAGTGAGGCAGACAATCACGGACTGACTGAATGCGTAAGTAGCCTAAAAATATACATTAACTGACCATTGCTCTTAATTGAAACCGCCATTCCATTGAAGCAGTTAGGCTAATTAATTGCACAAATGAGCTGTTGTACTCTTTGCCTTAAAAGTGAGCAGAAGACGGCCTAAGTTACGCAGGAAATTTACCATGAAGATCAATTACAACCACTAATCTACAATGTTAGATTGTGATGCATACATATCCCTCTCTCTCACTCTGTCTCTCTCTCTCTCAGGCTAAAATATAAATTACCTAAGTAACGTATTTACTTCCACTGCTCGCTTTTCAGGCAAAGTGTACAACAGTTCATTTGTAGAAATAATTAGCCTAACTCCTTAAAAGCAGTAGTTCGTAAATGGATATTTTTAGATGTATCATTCAGTTGGTCCAGGCAGAGTTTCCTTCTTTACATATTATATGCTTTGCTTCCTTTGGTTTGAAGGCCTTTTGATGGACATAGAAACGAAACTATAAAGATAATTAAGTGATACATTTAATGCACACTTTAAACATGACTATAACAGTGTACTCATCAGTTATTTCCCAAGGTCAAAAAACACTGAGGTGTCCTCACCCTGTTGTTTCATGAATGTCCAGTATGTACAGTAGCCTCAACTATATAGTTACTGGTCCAGTGAACTAAGACTATAATAAGGGAGGATTGTACAATTATAAAAACCTATAATAATTGTTCAATCCTCCCAGATTATAGTCCCAGTTCACTGGAGAGAACACACATTGTGTGCTAAGACTGCCAAAGACAGTGCACATGGAAGAGGAACATACATGATCCTTTGTTAAAGAATACTAAAAGAAATAAATCCACTAAAATAATTAAAGGTGTATTTGTCCCTGACCAGTCTGCCATTGTAAGAACCACTAACAGGTGTATAGCACTTTATATATCGTCCTTCATCACTGACATCATTTAAATCAGCCTTTTCTAATTATCTCTGTAATATATTCACCAAACTTCTAACAACAAGCAGTCTTCATACAGCAATATAACAGTAACAATGACTGTCACATGAATAATTATAAAAAATAATGGTCAACTTTAAATAATAACAGTGCTTTACTGAAGAGCAATATACACCTGTTGTATTTTAATGCAGGCTGATAACAATAAGGTAAAAACCACTGCTGAGTGAACAGAAAAGGCTCCAGGATTAATATATATTGGCTGTTAGCCTGGTCAAGAGCAGGCTAGCTGTACAGAATAAATAATAATAATAATAATAATAATACATAAGTTTTATATAGCGCTTTACATGGAACTCAAAGACGCTTTACAAACAAATCTCCATGGTAACTTAGGTGCCTCTGCTTTTGTGCAACCAAGTCAAGGCTAAATTCATTCAGGATAACTGGAATATTCCGGCTTAATACCTTATCCTGGTTTTGTGCAATAGCCCCCTGGCCTTGTGCGGTCGTTGGTGATAAAATGGAATCCAGCCAGAAGCTACTGTAGTACTGTGACACATTGAGTTATTGAATTCAGTGCTGTATAAGCCACATACAATATCAAATAATATAATATAAGTCATGTAGAGAGGAAGGTGGGTCATTGTTTACATTTTGTCTGGGAAAGGAAAGAGATACTGTGTGGCATGCAGGTTATTTTTGAAAGTTGATGAAGGATAATTGCAACATTCATACATTATAGCGATATAGTTCATTTTCCCAACTAATAATACACAAGCAACAGTAACAACCATAAAAACACAAGAACATAAACATTTTAAAGAGTCTTAGATTTAGTCTAGTCTTGCATAAAGGACACCTTTTTCCAAAAAGATAAGAGTTACAACAGGATTAAACAATGGTTTAAAGGTCCCATGACATGGTGCTCTTTGGATGCTTTTATATAGACCTTAGTGGTCCCCTAATACTGTATCTGAAGTCTCTTTTATATAGACCTTAGTGGTCCCCTAATACTATATCTGAAGTTTCTTTCCCGAAATTCAGCCTTGGTGCAGAATTACAGCCACTAGAGCCAGTCCCACAATGAGCTTTCCTTAAGATGTGCCATTTTTTGTGTCTCTAGCTATTGAGGAGGAGAGAGGGCGGGGCAAGGTGGAGGGTGGGGGGGTGGCCTTGACCAACTGTCACTTTGCTCATTTGCAAGTCATGATGTCTCTCTCTCATGGGTGGGCCAAATTCTCTGGGCGGGCAAAGCAGAGAAAGGGAAGGTAACCTTGCTTGTTATGACCTCATAACAAGCAAGATTCCAGAACGGCTCATCTGAGCTTTCATTTTCTCAAAGGCAGAGCAGGATACCCAGGGATCGGTTTACACCTATCACCATTTCAAGCCAGTTGGGGACCATAGGCAGGCTGGGGGAACGCATATTAATGTTAAAAAACCTCATAAAGTGACATTTTCATGCCATGGGACCTTTAAAGCCCCAGAAATCGTAACCTTAAAGACTCTTTAAAAGAGGTAATTATCTTCCCTTGATTTTCTGCGCGGGAAAGTCGCAGGACGACATCATTTTGTGAACATAGCCATACTGAGAAATACAGAGAGAGTTGTGTGGAGCTGATAGTCTGAATTAGCTTTGTAGCAACTCATTCGTTAATATAAAAAAGTTATGCAAGAATGCTCCCTCTTTTTCACAACCCAATGTTGGCAGGTATGCATCACTCTTCATGTTGATATGAACTATACAATCAGTTGTCACTTTATATAACAATACAACAGAAACACAAATTATACATACTTTTTATGAAAACGATTTAATAAAGTTTAGGTGTTGTTGTTGCCATCAAAAAAATACATGTGGTAATACTTGTATTAAAATTGCATTGACCCAAAATTGCTTGTTGAAATATTACTTGTTTAAAGTGGGAGATACTGAGGTGGGCCATTTTCGACTTAATTCCACTTTCAACCACTTCATATTTTTGACCTGATGCATACCAAGTGGCTCCAAACACAAAGAGCAGAATCTATTATATAAGCCAGAAAAGCAGCAAAGCAGAGGAAACTGGTGTATTGGAGGGACATATATGGACAAATGTTTCACTAATCTTGTTTTCTAATTTTAAAATATTCTAAATAAAGTATGTTAATGTAACATTTTTAACGCTTTTTTACAGGTTTGTTGCTTGTTTTTTGTATACTTGCATACAATACACAGTATTTGTGTTCAAATTACTGTAATAGGGAAAATGTATTTGATTGTCTCTGCTATGTTGTATTCAAACTGAATTGAGCTGTAAATTCAATTTAGTGAAATTGATTAATGAAAGATTTAGAAGGAAAATTAACAAAATAATCCTGACAAGTTTCATTTTGTGTCTAAGTCTGTGTTTTTTCCGCAGATAAGAAATCTTACAAAACCAAATAAGTTTTATATATGAAACAAATACTTTATCTATTAATTTTCATCATGTCTGTGTACGATGCAGCCTTCATTTCAATTTACCTGAGAAACAAAAAGGTCACAGATGTATCATTGTCAATGCCCCTGTCAAAATGTCCCCTGAGGTTGTCATGACATCAGATGCTAAGTACAAACCCCAGTCTTGCTTTTATTCCACACTGAAACACCATGTTGCAGCACATTGTCGCAGCCCACACACATGAACATGCATCACAATGTATCACACATCGATCGATCGACACATGATGCTTGCGCTCACAGTAGCAGAGGTTAACTTAGGTCACTGGTTGACTGGTTCTTGACTCTGTAGCAAAGGGTCAAGTGGGTCTGGGGATAGATGTTGCGTAAGGTCGCATTAAGCTTGACTGACCTCAGCTCGTCTCATGTATTTCCACAACGGTATTTAAGGTCAAACAGATTTATAAGTACTTCAGCTGGGGATTTGCTATGATTGGCATGTCACAGTGAAGAGGACTGGAGCACTGCGATTTCTATGGACAAATAAAAAGAATTTTGTACTTACCTGCATAGCGCGCACGCGCGCGCGCACACACACACACACACACGCACACACACACCAACCCTGTCTTGTAGAAGTTCTATATATATAAAAAGCATAATCCATATGCATTATGTTTCCTTCAAAACATATTTGCTGTTGCAAATTAAGGGTATGTAAACATATTCTAGGAAACAGGGTTGCACAAAGTTCTGGAAGTGGTTTCTTTTAGATTTATTGCATTGGATTGTATCCTCCAACATATTCATTACAACTATATTCTGTGATTTCTCAAAGTCACTAATTTCTTGAAGTATAATTAGAAGGTTATAACCTACTGTGAAGTGCTAAATAAACATTTAAAATGCATGTAATAGTCACTTTTAACTGTATAATATAGTTTTTATAGCATTTTGCAATGTTTGAAAGTCGAGTTAGAATTGTTGCACCCATAGTTTTTGGAATTTTGAACAATGTCCTGCCTTTGAGCGGACTTCATGCAGTTTCTTTGAGGCATAAAAAGATACACATTTTTTAATCTTTTGACACTTGACAGAGCAAAAAAACACCACATACGGTCTCACAAGGTCACCCTACTGTCAGCCACATCAAGAGAATATAGAATCTGCTCGCTGTAGCAGGAATTACATGATTTGCATCACGTAAAACATAGAAAAGGTTGTCCAGGGATTTATTTTTAGGCTGGATAACTGAAACGTTCTTTCCAGTTTTCTGCTGGAGTTCTAAGACTAAGAAAGCAGAGTGGACTTGTCACATCAATGCACTGGCTACATACTGTATGGTTCAAATGATTGGTTTTAAAGCAGTATTACTTTTAAATAGTTTAGAGTGAAAATATCTATGAATCTGGCATCTGTGTTACAAACCATTCAGACCACTCAGGTGGACTGGGACCAGTTTGCTTCATGTTGAAACAAAGCCTTGTGAAGCATCTTTCAGCTTCTACACACCTCATCTCAGAACAAAAATGCTCTGACAACTGCTCCAACTCTTATGAATTAAGACTAAAAACTTTTCTGTGGGCCACTGCTATTTTATAAAATGTGTGCTTATTTTTTCTGCTCTGTAAACTGTACTTACAAACTTAGTCGTTGTTTTTATCCATTTGTGTACCTGATCACTATCATTGCCTTTTTGTTCGTAAGGTGCTGAACAAATACAAATGTGCCTTGCTTGATTGTCAAAGTCAAGAAATCAAATCAAAACACTTCTTAGCTCTTACTTTCCTGCAGTGTTCTTTAGCTGAAAGGACAATCCACTAATCTGGAATGCTAAAACATGATAAACTTCAAAAAGCATGCCAATATCGGTAAAATGAGAAAATGAATATTGCAAAATAGGTTTATAATTTTAGTTTTTAGCTAATGAGTAATTGTTAAATGTTTTGTCTAAAAAAAACAATCTTAGATCCTACTACTAGAAAAAGTACTCTCCCCCAACTGGACCAAAGCAGTTTCAACCTTCTGACCAGCTGACTGACCGACTGAAACTGGCATCCTAAAGTGTTGTTAAAGTGCTAAGGTGTGTACAGACCAAACGCAAAGCAAATTTTTCTTGAGGCGCGATTACATACCAAGTCAATTTCAGTACTGTTCAGAGACAAAAAAAGGTAGGGCTTGAAGACAAGTGAATGAAGTCATAGGACCATGGATAAATTTCGGAAAATATGTATTTTGTTACTTGATTCCAGCCAACGCTTATACTCAACCTGACTTTACTATGTACCATGTTAGCACCAACGTCATAACATAACGTTTGAAGAAAATTTGCTTTGTGTTTGGTCTGAACCAAGCGGCATCCTCCGGGCTGAAAAATAGTCAATGTGGAACTGTGGTTCTTCGAATGGCCACTTGAGGCTCCCCATGGACTCCATGGATTTTGTCTCTAAAGCCAATTTCCCCTGCATGGTAACAATTTTAAAATAACTGACCCATTTAAATTATATTAATGCATTTTCAGGATTATACTTGCATTTTGTGTTTGTATTAGAACATGTTTACATGCTTTAAAGCGCCCATATTATGCTCATTTTCAGGTTCATAACTGTATTTTAAGGTTGTACCAGAATAGGTTTACATGGTTTAATTTTCAAAAAACGCCATATTTTTGTTGTACTGCACAGCTCTCTCTCACTGCTGTAGATCCTCTTTTCACCTGGTTTCTGTTTTAGCTACAGAGTGAGACCTCTTTTCATCTTCTTCTTCTGTACTATCTTTGATTGCATCTCGCATTACGCTCAGTAGCTCAGATGTAGATCATGTCAGCTAGCTAACTCTAGAGACAGTAAAAGAAAGCCTGTTTCTCCAACTTTGGTCAGTTACAAGGCAGGATTAGCTGGGAGACTTCTAAATGAGGGCGCACATGTAAGTAGTTCTTTTGTAGATTATGGTGAACTTGTGTGTGTTGTAGCAGTGCTTTGCTATTGAGAACGACGTAGCATGCTAGCGTTAGCATTAGCATGCTAACGAGCTAACGGTTGTGGTTAGCCCACTACATTTCGGACTGTGACGTCACAGTCCGAGGCCGATTTTGAACAGCTCACTAGGAGACTGAAGGCAGGACACATTCAGAAACTGTATCTCACTCAAAACAGCATGGATGGATTTTTTTCAAAGTTTGTATGTGTGTGGAAGCACCAGAGACACAAAAGAACACCCCAAATCCCAGAAAAAGTGTTTTTTTCATAATATGGGCACTTTAATGTTAAAAAAACACTTTCTCATAATACCCATGGCTGCTGCACCTGTATTCACCCTCTGTATGAGACGCTCTGTAGGAGCGCCTGTCTCTTTAATCCCTCCTCCCGAAAAAGCCCAGTCTGCTCTGCCTGGCCAGCGCGCTTCCTGGAAACTCCCGAGCCTCCTCTCCGTGTTTCACTAGTTGAAGCTGGAGCTACTGCAACGGAGTATATAGCAGGACTTTGTACCCGAGTTGAAAATCTGAGCGTTTTAGCTCACAGGGATTTGTCTAAAATATGTTGACCTCATTATTTGAAGTTTTGGCAACGATTAACATGAAAATCCAACATTATAACATTGTAGATATGACAGAAAACACGGAAAAGCATAATATGTGACCTTTAAGGCTTAAAGTTGTGCACAATTAGGGGTGTGCCACTTTGAGTGACAGGTGGGTGCCGTCAAAGGTGGCTGTAGGCTTCATTTGGCCCTGCCTCATCTCCATCCACATTTAACCCTAACCCTCCACGTCTTTGCCCATTTTTTGATTAGTTGGGGACAAGCGGAGTCAGGCACTGCCAAGATGGCGACAGCCGGAGCCACCCATAGTGAGCTTCACAATGGCTCTTCAGAAACCTACGGGTGACATCACAGAGATTACGTCCATGTTTTACGCAGTCTATTTGCTGAGCACACTTTAAGTGCTGTGTGTTCTCACTATGAAAACTAATGAATTGCATTTTTACAGTTGGTAGAGCCCCTTTCTCTGTTTATGTGTCAGGACAGCACACACAGGCTGAAATAACCAAAACAGCATGCCTCAGCTGCAGCAAACAGGGGGAGAAAGAGTGCCTTGTGACCATTCATCACCACTAATAGGTCATAGTTTACAACCTGACGTTGGGCATACATCATCAGTCAGACACGGGGGAACCAAGGGAAAATGGAAGAAAAGGTGTGATGGTACAGCAGGAGTCTGGTGAGAGTAGATTATGTGATGTCAGCCACATTCAACGATACAAGAACATCTAAGAAAAACTGGCGCACCTCTATAGCAGCTGTCCTACTAAGGATTTGAAAACAAACTGGACAGATGTGGATGAAGTCTTTGGCAGCTAATAAATATTTTAGAGTATATGCACCTAACACACCAGGATTAGCCTCAGGAAGATCTTAAACATGAGTGACACATGGTCAAGCTCTTCCTGAAGCAAATCCTGGTGAGTTCTGTGTTCTACAGTCCATATCACCTTCATCGGCCTGTGGCTTTGCTAAAGGGCTGTCCATATGTCCATGTCTTTTCTCTGCTGTTGAATTAGCTGAATATGGCTTCATCAAATCTAAGTCTCCATTAAATGTTTCAGTTAAATTATGTATTCTTCTGTGTGAACTGTGCATACACGTCATCTGTTTTATGCTCTCAATCTGTGCATCAGACAATGGCGCGTGTCCAAACATTTTATATGACGTCAAAATTGCCTGTTTCACAGCAAACCTCAGATGGAAGATAACAGAGGGATCCAGCTTGGCAGGGGACCTTTTTTCCACACTGTGGATTACAGATTCTCTGTGTTGATCATTGGCTGAGCCCAACTCATATTGACATCCATGCAGGTTCCTGCCTGTCATTAAGGTTTAATAAGACTCACCACATAGTGCCTCATTAATAGCTGCCCACAGGACACACTTAAGACCTTTGCATAGAAAGGGGAGAGAGCAAGTAAGCGGCAGAGAGTTGAGGATGGGGTGACTTTAAAAGAGGGAGTCGACACGTTCATGTAGCTCTACTGAATACTAATAAAGCTGGACACATGTACGTACGTGCATACACACTACACATTTGTAAGCACATACAGTCCTTCTCTGGGCTGCACTACACTGCGTGCCAATATTCAAACGCCAACCAATTACTTCAATTCAAAGGAAAGAGTTTGAGACTTTCAGTCTAAATATTTGGGCTGAGGGAGCCAGTGGAGTTTTGGGAGTAAACACATTCTCTATGTAGGCCTGTTAATGTCAGGAGTGTGTAGTTATTGTTGTGTGTGTGTGTGTGTGTGTGTGTGTGTGCGTGCGCAGGACTGAGGACTTAGAAATAACTAAAATACTAAATCAAAGGAAAGAGTTGTAAATCTACCCTCTAGATACTCACTAACTGCATAACTCTAAAAAACATCAAGTGCACAACTCCCGAAGCTAGCAGCACCAAAACTAACGTTCATGGGCATAGATCCGCATTGCCGGATGTTTTCTAATCCTAAAAAAACAAATCTGTTAACCAGCTCCCTCTGTTGTTTCAGCATGAACAATTTATTTGTCTTTTATTACAAAATCGCTCTCAACACTCACCTTATGTAACCTCCAATATAAAACTTTGTGCTGCTGTATTACTTGGGGAAGCTTTTTGATGATGTGCACTGAGAAACCATCTCTGATTGTTGGGTGAAGGGGAGTGTTTTAGGTGTAAACAAAGCATAGGCGTTAGACTTGATGGGGAAAGCACTTAAAAGGCTCTCCAGTTCAGAGTCTGAGATCCGTGAAGGGTAAAATCATGTTAGGCAGCTGGAGTGTAATAAAAACAATTGAAAGTATGCACATGTCCTGTTGACATTCTGATGGGGGCAGGGGGTTGAGTTACCCTGTAGTGTTTTTAGATGTAGCTACAACTCCTGTGTTTCTGTTTTGCATGCAAGCTAGTGTTTCACAGACAGTGTGGGAATTAACTTCAATAAGTCCGCAGAGCAGGGGAAAGGGACACATGCAAAGATAAAGTCTTTTGGAAGGACAGCTCTGGATGACTGACAGGAGGCCGAAAAAACTGGCAAAACTGCTTGAAAACTCAAAGGATGTGTTTTGTCCATACAGCAGTTAGCCAGATCCGAGCAACAGGATGCTGGATTCAGACAGTTCTAATTTCTGTTTGTTGTGTTTTTAAAAAAACGTTTTCCTTTAACCTTTTACCACCAACTATCTAGCCTCTAATTTGTTTGGTCATTTTAGTTATATGGATTGGTCAAGTGATGAAAGGAGAACAATCGTAGGAGCAATTTTCACGTGGTGTGTGTTTTATTTGAAGGTCTTACATCACAACACCAACAATCACTTCAAGCGAGTTTAGGTGAGGCAGTAGAAAAAAAAACAACCTCAAAAGAACCAAAAGGAAATCCCTCATTCAACAAACAAATAAGTAGGCTCGTTCGAGATGAGCCAGGTCTGCACAGAATCGATCACCGGCGATCGGCGCCCAATGCATGCCGGTTTGATTTGTGTCCGACTTGATCCCGACTTGCTCTGACATCATGCACACGTGGTCAACAACAACCTCACGAGATCAATGCAGCCGCAGGTTTGAGACGCAGGAAGTGCTGTTGCTTTTCACCGACTGCAAGACCCAGGCAGAACCAGGGCATGATGGGAAACGCCTGCCTCTCAGCTGATCTAACAGCTGATTGGTTCAGAATCGATTCAACATGATGACGTTTTATATAAACTTTATATAGTTTTTGAATTGGAGGGATTTAAACTGCTATTTGTCTGATTTAAAGGCTTATTCTGTACAGAACACATGTTGTGTGGCTGATAGTGACGTTTAGAAGTCAGAGAGACTAAATATGTTCAGATTACAGATCATCTATAGTCTGTTATTGTTAATTAAAATCAGCAACAGATTGCATGTAGAGCATTTTGACAGCTACTCTGTCATAATAAAAACAACTGGAGACTTGTGTACAAGCTGATATATGGGTCTGATAACATTTTATTAAATCGGAATCGGACCACAGTGTTTCTGTCACTTCCTGTTCAGCCTGTAGGCTGCTGGAAACGGCTGGAGAGCGGATTTTTGTCACCGCCCCCGGTTGCTGCCGCCTGCTCTCGTCCATTTTACAGGCGAGGCGCAGTTCATCTCGAACGAGCCTAGTGCTTTCAGGCAGCTAGCAGCAAGCAGCAGGTCTGCACTTGAACTAAACCGATTTCAAGCTTCTACCCCTTTAAACCGGAGCTCCTCCTACAGACAAACCAAAGTTAGTTCATAATCAATTAAGACAATAACACATTTCTGTGCAAAAACAACAAAACCAAAAATATATATAAATCAATTGTCCTAACACAGAAACATAAAAAATATAGATAGATATTTATGGTAATTTAAAAAGACTATTCCCAAACAATAACCCTCCCCCTCCCCCTTCTGTACTCCACTCGACATGGTACAGTCCCCTCTGCTCTAAAACCCATTGGAAGCTCTTACTTCCTCTTTTGAAGTGAATTAGATTGTAAGTCTGTGGTCTGAGCCACACTCCAGAGCAGAAGGCGGCGGCAATGCACCACTGAGCTGGATGACAAGGTATCTGTATTACCTTCAGCTCATTCACAAACATTTCCACATATTGAAATTATCTGAAATTATTTATGTTAGCAAGTTAGCATGCTATACCCACATGTGCTTACTATGCTAACATAACTCAGCCAGGGAGGCCTGGGCTACGCAATTTAACACCACACCAAGGACCGTCCTGCCATTGGATATGGGATGGAATAAATAATAGAACTGTAGAAACTAGAATGTGTCTGACAGTGTTCAACCTACTCTTATAGAGCATGATTTAGCATTTGTACAGTCATTTTCATAAATAACCCCCTATGAAGTATAGTAGTTAAGTATACAACTGAACCTGTTACAGAATCGTAACCATTTTTTGCCACACCACAATCTTTCCTTAACCTTAATCATAGCATTGTTGCCATGTGCACATATTGCAAACATATACTTTAAAAACAGTAGTGGCATTACATGGAATTTGGGGCTTTGCAGAATCCTAAAATATTGGTTTTCCTACCTGATGATGGGACTGCATAGTCAGTCAGCTGTTTGGTGCTGTACAGATACTGTACAGTACAATTACTTTATCAGAGCTTCTAAACTGGAGCGGCTGCCTGCGGCTGCGGGATATGAGGTGGATGAGAGCTGTGAGACTCAATGATAACAGTAAAATTGAGGGCCGATAAAGCCCTGTGTGAGCAAGCCTGCTCACAGGTTTGTTTGATTGACAGGTGCTTTCTTTTTTAACTCCACCTTACACTAAGTAGTAAACCCAAATACAGGCTTCAAAACATCCCTTTACAAACTGATGGGATGATATTTTTTTTTTTTACAGCCTATATTGGCTACATCTGTTGTTGAGTTGCAAAATGCTTACAAAGCAGTGTTGACTCAGTGTGCCTGTATATTGTATGTAGATAGAATCTGACATGCAACAAAACAGCATCCCATACAGTAAACATCTGGCTAATGCATCTCGTTCTCCTCCACCTATCCAGCAGTCTCCTCTCCTACCTTGACCGCCATCCTCCATTTGGACTAGGAAAAAAATCTTAAAACAAATCCAATTCTGACAAGGGACATATTACACGCTATTGAAAAAATAAATTAAAAATACATGTATGTATATAAATAAATAAACCACCCCAAGACTTTCTTTAATGCATGGGGGTTTATTTTATTCAGAAGACGAACAATAAATGTAACATTGCCAGGGAGAGTTGAGACTGAAGCGAACACAGTGTGTGGGCGTATTTGAAGGACAAACCAGAAAGTGCTTGTTTTTAAAATGTCTTCTCCATCTCACAAACTCAGTAAAATATAGTGCAATGCCAGTCCTGCTGAAAACATATGGACATCACATTTTGAGCAGGCTTCAGAGAGCAGACGAGAGAAATGTCATGAACATAGCTCACCTGAAAAGGCCAACGCTGTTTCATCTTCCGATCAGACCCTCATAAGAGTGCCGTTATTTCAACAAAAAGCCATTCTGTCAATAGAACACTGTGTTCATCCTTAACCTTGCATTTCCTGGCATATTTTTAGACCAGTTTAGAGACTTTATTCCGTGCTCTGTCTGAATCTGTGCTTTTAATATACATCTGGTGTTGTTCATTCTTTAATTTAAAAAGATTCTGTTTTTTATACATCTAATTATAGAAATGTTTGTAAAAAAAAAAAAAATAAGAACAAATTTGAATCTCTCCATTAAATCTGTAACCACACGGTGAGGACCTCTCAATTGATCTTTTCTTCTCCCTATCGGTCTCAGGCGGGTGAGCATTGTAGTGGCATACTATTAGGTTATTACAAAAGCTTGGTTTAAATGATGATCGCCATTATTAATCTGCATAAAGTGGAGTGTATGTTCTTTTCACAGTAATATATATATTTTGTACATGTAGATGCTGAATGTTCATAAATTTTTCATTTCTATATGTGAGCAGAAATCTTTCTGCTTTGATGATGGCTGCTGTCATGTTCTGTTCAGTGGGTATTTGAATGAGGGTACATTTGTTAACATAAATTCTATCTGAAGTCTAACCATGCATTCTACGAGATGGAAAAAAAACAAATATTTAGGTTGAAACATACACGTCTATGTTGCATAGTCGCAGGTCATGAAAGACAATTGCCTCACACGTTGTCATTTAGATTCAGAAATCTGCTTTTTATGGAGTGTGCATTTGTACTATATACCTTTTTATGTGCTTGAGCAAGATTAATGTCTTTATCTATCTTCTATCTACAAAGACAAGGCGTGATCAAGCATGACGTTGTGATGTGTATAGAGATGAAATGCTCTTTGGGGCGCAGTGATGCTGAGAGAGACCAGGGAGTTGTGGGCTTGAAGTAACTGGAAAGGCATGGACAAAGCACAAAATATCTGGTAAGGAAAAACATCTTGCACAGTGGCAAAGTGCTGTACATTTTATTTCGAAATCTTTATTTATTCAGCTGACATATTACATATACATATTTTTATTGCCAACAAATCACGTGAAAAAAACAAAACCAACACCGGTTAATTCTACTACTTCTATCTGACTTCTCTCTACCTTTCTCAGCCTTCTGAAATCCTAAATATTTAAAATTTGTCATAAATATCTAGCTGAATTATTAAGAATAGGCTACATAATTTTTCTAAAGCGACTGGGCATTGTAGTTTTTAGAAAATGTTACTCAAAGACATTTGTTGGGGACTGTTTTCTGCTGTGGATAAATCTAATGAAGGAACAAGTCACTCAGTGCAACAGTGTGGCTTATTTAATATTTACTGGACATACATGGAGGTGTATGGCACAGACCATAGCTACATCAGGCTTTGGCTATAGAGACACTGATACTTGTTAGTGGGTTCCAATCATTGTTAGCTTTGGCTATTTTATTGGACAATTGTGACAATAAGCAAAATATAGACTATCACAAGCCTCGCTTTTTGAATCTGATGTGGATTGCTGCACATGCATAAGAATTAAAATGGAAACAGTCACAGAGACCAAAACAACTTGCTTAATGGAAGTAGAATAATCTATCTAATGTCTCTTATACAGAGATGGCAAAAGTACTCACTTCCCGTACTTAAGTAGAAGTGTTAAAAATTTCTCTGGTAAAAGTAGAAGTACTGATTTAACTTCTTTACTTAAGTAAAAGTAACAAAGTACAGGCTTTGAAATGTACTTAAAGTATAAAAGTAAAAGTAGCCTTGCGAATGACAACCACTTTTTATGCAAAGCTACCTGGACCACACGTTACTAGAGTGCAAGATGAGAAACTTCAGTGGACATAAAAACCAGGCTCTTTATATGCCATTGTCTACATTTTAAATGGATGTCTGCCAAACATCACATATATGATTATTGTGACAGAGACTGGGACTCCAGCTTAATAAGATTCTGACTGAGTAGCAAGATATGAATTAAACTGTGATTCTGTGAGAATTCACAGATCCAGTTTCTCTTTTTTAATCGTCCCCTTAACATTTAAAGGAATCTACATGCATGTGTGTGTGCTCAAATATAGAAAGAAAATAAAGGATACAATATGAATTACTAAACATAGATTAATTAAGAAGTTCCCCATACTTTTAGAGTTACACAGCACATTGGCCAGGAGTCATACTTGATGCCTCCTAGCCTATCTCAAACATCTCTCTCAGATAAGGCCAGGGATGATTCGAAATGTCTTGCTGCTTGTCTGCCTAATCTCTGGGATCTCTGTTTTCTTCATTTTCAATCATGTCGCCGTCCATACTACTAGTGCTAACGTTACCACCATCATGTTGCAATTATTTGCCGCAAATGAATGCAGAATGCGGCCGAATCTGTCGAGTCGTCTTGTAGTGGTGCGTTACATGCAACGTAGCCTACAGTATATTCCCATCCAATTAGCTAGATTGAATTCGGTATTGATCACGTGAAAAATAATAACGGTAACTCCAGTGAAAGTATTTGAAACTTGCTAGTGAGGACTAGATTAGGACCGTATTTAAAGCTGATGCTGGTTTCAAACTTCGCCCCCCCCCTCCATCCCCCCAGGTGTGTCTGTAAAACACGGACAACTTCTCTCTTTTGATGCTTGGGAATGACGTTGCGTGTAGCAACGTGAAACCTAGCTAACAGGTGAAGAACACAAACAACTAAATCACTAGCTAACCTACTTTAACTGTGCAGGAACTATAGACCAATACAACAACAGGCTTAAATGAACTGACAACATAAGTTATACGACTTACAGTTCTCAAGGACGCCACACACCATCTCAACTGATTATCCTCCGGACAGCAGTCTCTCTTTCTTTTTCTCACTATTTTTTCTGTGTGTGGCGCCGCCCCCGCGGGGGGGAGTGGCGTGTCCGCGTATTCTCCGACATTACGACCTCTTGTACAAAACTAAAGTAACGAGCCAATTTTTAAAATGTAAGGAGTAGAAAGTACCGATATTCGTGTTAAAATGTAAGGAGTAAAAGTAAAAAGTCGCCACAAAAAAAAATAGTAAAGTAGAAATATCCGAAAAATCTACTTAAGTACAGTAACGAAGTATTTGTACTTCGTTACTTCCCATCTCTGCTCTTATATCATCAATAGGGAAAGTAATTGAGGTCATGGTTAGTAGTGCAGTCAACATTTCCACTTCTGCAATTGTCCTGGCTTTTTCAAACTTCAAACACTGACTATCAGACTATGAAACACAGAGCAGAAAGTACTGTACCTGAGGTCAAACACATTAACAGAGTGGGAATATTACTACTGTATGCAAGCTGCATAGGTAACTAATGTTTAGGCTTCAGGGATACTACAGGGCTTTCTGATTAAATGTGCTCATGTGTTCTGTCTCTATTTTCATCATACAGATGAGGACTTAGTTAATAAGAATGCAACGCCATGCTCTTGCTGATACTGTGGATAGTGTGACAACAGCAAATTTGCATTCAACAGCAGCAGATGCTGTCAAGTGCCTAACTTCACTTAATCACCTCTGCAGAGTCATGCAAAAATATTCCTTATGTTTAGATCAAAGAATGACACCTGCTGTCCCCTAAAACCAAAAGGAACACTTTCTGCCTTCCTTACTCATTAGAATTATTTGTGTCTCATGTCTTTCACTATAGCTATTCCCTATTGCATATTTCCTAAAAGACACTTAACTGGAAAAAAGATTTAATGACTGCATTTACATACATGGAGCCTGTATCGATCGGCCTCAGATCCTATGCAGTCAGCAGATTCTGAATCCCCACCATCAACATTAATGTCATAACATGCCAGTTTTAGAGACAGGCCTGTAATGGCACCACAAACAACTTTAATAGCACACTTAGTTTTTGGCTACTGTGCATTCACACCAACCTGCAGTGTTGTCATCTGCTCACATGCCTTTATATGTGAATCATATATTGTTATAAGTATTTCTATTTGTCCACTTCCAAGTTTGTTGTGCTAGACATGATTTACAAATGACAAACTGATTATGGAAAAGAACATGTCTACTGGTACCAGTAATTATATTGTTTTGCTGCTTCTGAAGTTGACTTTTTTTACTTACCCCATAAAAATCAAATATGTTATGGAGCCAAGCTCCCCTTAAAGCTTCAGAAAATCAAATTAATCACTACTATATGGGAATTACAGTTTATGGCTAAGCCAATAGAGGTGAACCATGTCTGTAATTGCCATATAATACTGCAGCATGACTCGTTGGAAGTGAAATGTGAAAACTGCCTTGCCATCATTTTCTCTCTCATATATGTGATTTCATGCAAATGTTCTAAACCCTTGGAAAAAAAAGGAGTAATGGCTCAGTTTTTATAATGACTTTTTATGCCACATTTCACTATTAGAGATAGGAGGTGGCCAGTGCCTTAAGGGCCTTAATACCATATAAAGGCTCAAAGGTAGAAAATCCTATAGCATGCAAAATATTTGATGCTGATGTACTGCATATACAATGGTTATGTTGAGGAGGAATGTATTTAATGTTATTGCTCTTGACTGTAGAACTAAATTGCTGTTGTGCATCTTATGAATTCATCTTCATGCCGTAAGCTTGTTAGGAGGGTGGAACTAACAAACAAAAACTTTAATCCTAGTAATATTTAACCAGGTTCAGTGTTTTGATGGTTTTGACATTTCCCCCCACCGAATCTTCCACCATTAAAATGTTGTTTGGTTTGTGGTACTCAAAGCATCAAACAATTAAAAAAAACAAGTTTTAAACTTATCAGCAGAGTCTTGTAACAGAACAGTGTTCCTGTTATGCAATCTAATCCACACACCTCCCTTTCAATAGACCTCACCATTAACAAGGTAACAGCCATGCTTTGGAAAAGAATAGTTACCAAGGAGACTGTTCACAGCAAGGTCTGTGGATTACTTTGAGTAACCAGGTTTGTTTCTGAAAGGACAAATCATAAGGAAGAGAAACAATGACTAAAAATATAATTTAAATCTCTTAATTTGTAATTTTTTGTACCTTTTGAGTACCAAAAAAAATTCCATGTACAGTATGGCATTATACAGTATATGTGCGTCATTCCTGAGCGAGTAACTGTGTGTTTTGAGCACAGAGAACGATATTTTGCATGCACATTACATTACATTTTGAACAGAAATTATCACTTGCAAAAACAATTTCGTTTCAGCAAAAAAAGATATTCCGTGCTCAATAAATGTATTTGTATGTTTGCTATTATCCATATTAACGTGCCATAATAACCCCTCTCACACAGTTTAGTCATGTGCCCTCTCAAAAAGTCTTTCTCTGTGCGTAGGTAGACGCTGCAGCACTCTGGTCATGTCTCCCTCGTTCTCATACTCTTCACTGTGTGTGCGCTCAACTCTTGAAAAATGTTCACAGCTTTGATAAAAAACCTACAATAATTCTCAAAAAAAAAATTTTTTTGTGGTTTTTAAAATTTTTTAAAAAAAAAAAAAAAAAAAAAAAAAAAAAAAAAAAAAAAAAAAAATAAATTTAATGATTTATTTAAAACAATATATCCGCTAAAACAACTCAACACTGATGTTAAAACATATAGCGAAGTAATGAATGGTAGAAATAAATTGCTAAAAGTAGGCCTACCGACTAAACGGTTCAAATTATGAGCTAAAAGTAATGGATGACTGTTGAAACATTAAGCCACACTTCAAGTAGTAGGCCTAGCTAGTAGAATTTCTGACCAAACCAACTTAAATGTTTACAGTTCAATTGCATGAAAATGTAAGAATATTTAATTTAATAGGCTATAATGAATAGTGTGAACACATTGGGAATTGATAGGGTGGGGTATGTGAGTTAATATGACAGGGCTGTGGGGGAACCTTAGACCAGAAAGGTTGGAAAGAACAGGATTTTATATTATAGACATGCCTTAATAGTTGTGTTAATCATAATACCGTTGTGTTGTTTGAATTACAATAACATATTTTCTTGTGTGACTAACGTCATCCTTCACAAGCAATCTAAAGTTAGCCCAGCATGGATAAAGTCTATGCATCCAACATGTCATCCGAACACACCTAAAATATCACAATACAGCCACATGTAAGAAGTTTGTAATACTGGCTACATAGTTATCGTGTTTTATTGTATTATAATTTTGTTTGCTGGGGCTATCTATTATTGGCTTGCAAAGTAGCTATCCGTTGCTAACGTTAGCTAATTTATGTCAAAAGCAGTAGCTTACTAACGTTACTGCCAAGATATGGTTTCATTTTAAATGCATTTAAAAATAAATAAGGGTATACTGTACTAATGTTACCATGCACAGTGCAAATGTATGACAACACTTCAGAAGTCTTACAACACTTCTCTGGTCTCCAGTAAAATCATATCTTGGCAGTAGTTAGCTAACATTTCTGCTTTTTTAGATAAATTAGCGTTAACAATGGATAGCTCCTTCGCAAGCTAATATATCAACAGAATAAAGGTTAATAAAACACGTTAATGTAACCAAAGTATTAAAAGCTACTTACATGTGGCTATAGTGTGAATATGTAAGTAATCCTACTGTTGTTCAGTCTCGCATTGCAAGACCTAACTTAGCTATAATGCTGCGAGGCCTGTTCAGATGACAGGTCGACTGCATTGACCATATGTTATGCTCTGCTGCTGTGTGCTAGATGGCTTGTGAAGGATGAGTCAAACTAACGTTAGTCACACAAGGAGATATGAGTCAAACAAAACAACGGCATTATAGTACACACAAATATTAACACATTTCTGTGATATAAGTCAATAATACAAAATACCAGTAACGTTAGTCAAACAGCTCCACTATATGCTGTACCAGTATGCTGACCAACAGGTGTTGCCTGAAAAAATAAATAACTTAAGGTCATTAAAATACGTATATTACGCTTGTAAATATAGAAAATGGAGAGACCGATTATCGGCCCTGGGCGATTATAGGCTCTGGCCGATTATCACTGCATGAAAAGTGGGATTTTCGTCAGTATGCGGCACTGTAGATTGTCGTGGAACTTCAGGTTTACGGCTGTACACGGCAATTTACAGGCAACACCGAAAACTGCAGAAAATTGTCGGAAATTGACGTGGGCCTTGCTTGGCAGTTGTCCCCCCATGACCCCCCCTCCCTCTAATTCTAGGGGAGGCTTTCACATGTAAATGAAAATGCTGTGAGCTATACAAATGCAAATCAGGGTAGCAGGAGGAGTTTTACCCCAGGTGACATTTTTCTAAAAGGTATTAACTTAATTTTAAGAAAATCTCTTAAAATAGATCAGACTCAGTATAGCCTAATTGTAGACTCTTCAATTTTAGCTTGAATTGATTTATTTAATGGAAGTATGCTAGATTAATTACTTTGTATGTCATTAGCAATGACCAATGTTATGTAAAAAAGGTACACAAAATAATTTATTTCAACAATTTGTTTTAATCAGGCTTTGCCACAAAGGTAAAATGTGCTAGCTCAACCACTGAGCATAGTGACATGACTACAGTCTTTGGTCTTGCTCATCCAACATTGTCTGGTGGAATGGAGACAGAGGCTCCACTGTACAGTTTTCTAAGAGAAGTCTTTCTGCTGACACCAAAACACTGTGCTTCACATAAAGCATATCAGCTCTGTCATTGCATGACAAGGTCCCAACCATTTCTCTTCTTAAAATACTGGCAAATTCAGCACCATATTCACATGTCCATGGCATATGAAGCGGTTGGCTCTGCTGAAATGGCCTGACTTCAATTGTGCTTTTATTAACATTTCCCAGTAATCCATTATAACTCACTGTAATTCACCTCCACACCAGTGTGTGCGCTGTTCGCGCCCTGCTGGTTAATCTGCTCCACGGTCTCTCTCTATCACTCTGCCCCGCCCTCACTGCTTCCATTTGAAAAAAATCGGTGGGACATGGGAGATGAGTCTGAGAGTTAGAGCAAAAACTTCCGAAATATGGGAATATTTCAGGCCAACTGGTAAAAGAGTTGTCGGTACACTCTCCAAAGATGCGCTCACAGAAAAGAAGAAGACAACGTAAGTATATGATTATTAATGACGAACGGCGAGCTAGTCTGTACTGTTTATTAACTCTTGATCGTTACAATATTTTTTTTGGATGTTAAACAGGCTACTTAGACTTGGCAGTAATGTTTTAAAACCCCACCAAGTTTAAACCGAGCAGCACAGAGCTGTGGCTGCTTTCAGCACCATTCATTACAGAGCTAAGCTGGTGATGTTGTTTTATAAAAGTATATATATTTTTATCTTCGTAATTTACAGGAAGCAGTGCCCGTCTTCACAACTCTGAGATAAACTGTAGCAGACGCTTCGCGACGAGCAAGGGTAAGATTTAAAGAATATGCTTTCATTGAATGAATTTCATTAATTCTTCTGTATAAGGACATAGATACGTTAATAGATACCGATCTTAACCATAGTTTTTTTTTTTACAGACTAACCTCGCCTCCAACGAGTCTGTGACCTATATTTGCTTCGAAGCTGTCTGCAAGTCCAGATTTACATGACGCTGATAATGACGCCATTGTGTCTAAGTAATTTTTACTTTTTCATCTTTCCTTGTTTAATTTTACTGTGACTTATGTTTTTATTCATACCACTCTCATTTAATTGTTTTCCAGCTGCCTGTAAGACATATTACGAGACACGCACGCGGAGCTTCAGCTAGAAACAACCAGATGTGGCATCGCGGGCAGAAGCTGTGAAGAGTTCACGCTTCGAATTCGATCGAAGAAAAAAAGAGGGTAAGATTAGATCCGTTTGGTCAATGTGAATATTTTTCAGGTGCATTCATAGATGTGTTGTGTCCATACGCAGTGCATTGCGCAGTACTGACTGTCTTTATTGATTGATTGATTTTACAGCTGCTGGAAGCGAGACTGTGTGCGCGCTGCGGGTGAGGTGGGCATTTGGAAGTGCGCCACATAGACATCCAGGACAACGCCACAGACGTCTGCTAAATAGACAGAATGCTGCGCCGGTTACCAACAGCTCCGAGGCAGCCGCGGGTTAGGTGTGGACGGTGCGGCTTCGTGGCGAGGGATATTTGTTGTTTGTGCTGTGTGTCTCCGCACATACGCCAGTTTTTTCTGTCTGTGTTTTGTGTCAATAAAGCTATATCTTTGAATAAACAGCACGTTCCTGACAAATCATTTTAACTATGATAATCATGACATGAATATATAACATAGCATATATGAAATAAATATATATATACATAAATAAATATATATATAATGCATAAATAAATATATATATATACAATTTTATTAATATAATAATGATGGCCCAGGTTGACCAATAGCCTAACCCGTGACAGACCTGTGAACCAATCACGAGAGATTTTTCTTGTTTAAAAGTAGTGGTTTCATCCAATAGTGAGTGAGGAAATTCCAGCCAGGCCAGACGTTCTCTGGCCAGGCGCCTATTCATATTCTAATTAGATCCATTAGCACCTCCGCGGGGGCTCTCCACATACGTCATGGTTCGTTTCCGACAATATGTGGCACAGACGAACGTGACGTTCACAGCCTGTAAATTGTCGATAACTGCCAAAAATTAGGGGGATTTCCGGGCGTTTACAGGCATTTACGGGGACGGAAATCCCACTTTTCATGCAGTTTATCGGGCTGTTTTTTGGGAGGTTTGGCAGAAAAGAGTTTCTACTAGATTCGTGTTTCCTGCTACTTGCGATCTAATTGGAGACAAACAGCCAATCAGAATTGGCGTTTAATTCTCCGATTGGTTGGTTTTGTGGCACACTTGTAACGCTGTGAAAATTTGAGCGAGAACTCTGTGTCAGAGTTGAGAGCGCACAGAGTGCAGAGGTTGAGAGCAAGGGAGACATGACCAGAGTGCTGCAGCGTTTACCTGTTCACAGAGAGAGTTTTTGAGAGGGCACATGAGTAAACTGCGTGAGAGGGGTTATTATTGCATGTTAATATGGATAAAAGCAAACCTACAAATACATTTATTGAGCACGGAATAGGTTTTTGTTTGCTCAGACGAAATAATATTTTGCGAGTGTTAATTTCTGTTCAAAATGTAATGTAATGTGCTTGGAAAATATAGTTCTCTGTGCTCAAAACATACAGTTCTTTGCTCAGGAATGAGGCACATATATAACGCCATAGTCCAGTAGCTCCATTGTATTGGGGTAGTGGCAGAAGACTGCCAAATGAAATGACTTAGCTAGATTTCATCATGAGTAAGTGGGAAAATACAATTTTAGTGACATGTATTTTAGCAAAAATATATAAATAAATAAAAGCAGATTTCAGATTTCCTCAATTAAAATCGTAAAGAACAGCAACATGTGTAAAAACCCTTTCTTTATGCTCTAATTTCTTTCTCTTCTCTGGATTTGTTATGTCCATCTCTCTGAGGAACATCCTGTGCGGCGTGGCTGTAGCGTACATTTTAAAAAGTCTCTCCATCTCTCCTCCAGTCCATCTATCAGGTTGCCCGCTCATGTCAGGCTGTCGCGTGGCAGCGAACTCGTGAATGACTGATCGCCGTCTGAGGTGCGTAGAGAGGGAGGTGCTGCCAAGACAGACCCATCCGTGGCAAAGGCAGTAGTCGTGCATGTCAATCAGAGCTCTCCATGACCTTGTGTCAAATCAAACGGCTCAACTGCTGCAGCAGCAGCAGTGGCAGCAGTAGTTTTTTCCTACTGAAGCTAGAGGTAATGGGTCCATTTTCTTTTAACACACATCATATTATAAACATAATACAAGAAATCCATCCACAAATCAGGCACACCTATACCCATTTATTTATTGGTCAATTAAAAATTGAAATTATGACTTCAGGGTACTACCCTGATAAAGGTAATTAGCTGTCATAACACATTTAGCTGTTCTCTGTTCAAAACCTGTCTCTAGAGGGACATTTTTGCTTTAGCTGGCACAATAATTAACTGGCCAAATTTGTATATATGAAATTATATGAACTATATTTTATTCCAGCCATGGATTTTGATTGGATGAGACATTACATTAGTATTATACTACTGTATAGCCAGTGTCGGTGCAAGAATAAATATGATGGCGGGCAATAGGTTTCCAAAGAGATCTACAAACTACCTTCTGAATAAATACAAATAACCCTAAAAATTATTTCCCACATGACCTGACGTATGTAACGAAAAGAGGTGATCTGGGTCCAGATCTAACTAAAACTTGGTCCGGTTTGTGTCTAGTGTGAAAGCATTTTTTGGATGGTTTGGACTTTTGGACCAAATACAGGAAGTTTTGGCAGGCTATCGTAGTGTTTTAAGGGAAGCGAAGCTCCTTTAAGGAATATCTCAGTGCTTATTATGTACGTAGGGTTAAGCAAGAGAGTGACAGCGGATGCCTTAAAGTGATGGTTCGGAGTAATTTACCCTAGGGTCCTTTGCACCATGACCTTGAGCCAAACACCCCCCCAGAAGCTTTTTTCACCTGGGTCTAACACTGGGCGAGTTAGCGTAGAGTAGCGTTAGCCGCTGAGTAGCTTAGCGCGGGGCTAATGGACCCACGTTTGTATCTCTTAAATGACTCCACTAATAATGCCCGAAATGATACCAAAGGTCTACACTAGTATATATAGGTTATGCTCTCATAAAACGATGGATTGGAAAGTTTGTAAGTACACCAGAAGTTTATGAACACTTGCCTGCTCTCTTCTGCTCTCTGTTGCTGTTGCTGCTGCTGCTGCTACCTGCAGTTAGACGAGTGCTTAGGGCCGTCTACAAATTACTACACCGAAAAGAGATACAACAAAAATATGTATTAATTTAATGATTAAATAAGGTAATGTCTCCAAACTTACCTCAATTATTACTTGTCTCCTGCTAGTTATATTACAGCACTTACTTTAAAAAATAAGTTAAACTAAAAAATATTTTTGTTGCATCTCTTTTCGGTGTTGTAATTTGTAGATGGCCCTAAGCACTCTTCTCACAGCAGCAACAACAACAGCAGAGAGCAGAAGCCAGCAGGCAAGTGTTATTTACATAAACGTCTGGTGTACTTACAAACTTTCCAATCCATCGTTTTATGAGTGCATAACCTATATATACTAGTGTAGACCTTTGGTATCATTTCGGGCATTATTAGTGGGGTCATTTAAGAGATACAAACGTGGGTCCATTAGCCCCGCGCTAAGCTATTCAGCGGCTAACGCTACTCTATGCTAACTCGCCCAATGTTAGACCCAGGTGAAAAAAGCTTCTGGGGGGGTGTTTGGCTCGAGGTCATGGTGCAAAGGACCCTAGGGTAAATTACTCCGAACCATCACTTTAAGAGCAGACAGCTGTTGTCTATCGGAGCAAAGAATAAATTAGCAGTTTACTTGTAGTAGAAGTGGTAGTAAATGTAGAATGTAAGTTTCAGTTTTTCAATGAATAAATGTTGTCGCTCCTCAGAACCTAAGTAAAGTTCTAGTGTCTTACATTCAGCAACGCAACAAAACTAAAAGAGCCGCATGGGAGAGCAGGAGTAAGTTGAAAAAAACGCACAACAATTCCTACAACAGAGAGCGGATACGAGAGGATGAGGAAGCCTGTCTACAAACCAATCAATTACAAGGATTCAGAGATATGACGTAGTTATGCCATATATAGTTATTTAGTGCACTTGCATAACGGCAACGTGAAACCAAAACTAACCGGATCAAATGTATACAATGTAACAAAAACATGAACCTTTGTCCGGACCTTGGTTCAGACTTTCAGGTGTGAAAAGGCCCTACATTTAAGAAACTAACATGGTGAAGATAAAGGTCAACTGCTCCCTTCGCTTCCCTTCACATGCTCGCATCATTAGACACAAGCCACACGACACAATATGACAGCCTCGTCTTCTCTCCAGCACATTTAGATTAGAAAACACACACACACACACACACACACACACACACACACACACAGCAGTTACCCAAGGATATCAGAATGATATAATAGTTCACAGTTATTAAACAATACAGATTTGTGGCCAAATTCAGACATCTAAATTGACTGTACGTTATGTTACGTAATGAGACTTTGACTATGTTTACATGTACATAATATTCCGGGTTTTGCCCTTATTCCGAAAAAGACGATATTCCGATTAAGCTGTTTACATGGCTAATGAAAGTGAATATTCCACCAATATTCCTGTTTACATGCAGCCATGCAAAATACGATTTTTTTCAAATTTGTCCTGCGGTGGCGGACTTGTTGGACCATTCGAACATAGCCTCACTCTTTCATTCCTTCAACCAGCTTCTTGAAACAGTCGTCATAGCGATGTGTACGCATATCCAAAAACCTGTGGATATCCAAGTCTTTGATAATGTTTAAAAGTAGCTGTGTTTCACCTTATCGGGTCTACAGCCCTGCAAACTGTTGGCTGGCTGGTTTGTTTACAGCAACCATAGCAATGCACAGAGCTGATCATAAGCCGTAAACAGGCAAGTTAAAACCGTAAACTGCGGTTAAAACCCCGATTGAGACGCATATTCCGAATGTGCTGTATACATGTCCAAAGAATTCCTCTAAAACTTGAATAATACCGGAATATCCCATGTCTTAATCGGAAAATGCTATATTCGGAAAAAGGCCTTTTTCGGAATATCCAACCGGAATATGCTGTTTACGTGACCTGGAATAATAGTGGAATATTGGTGTGCATGTAAACATACTCAGTGAGTCGAGTTAAAAGACAAATTATTATTTTTTGTGTGTAAATAAAACAAATGGATGTAAGCATGCTTGTTTCAGTGTAAAGTCAAGTTTATTTTTATAGCTCAGACATATATGTGACAATGGGTCTTATAGTGTCAGAAACAGTTTCAGACTCTGCCAACGCTCAAAACACCCTTAAGAAGCTAATGGTACAACAGGAGCTATATTGTCACAAAAAGTGTAGCTACACAATATATACAAATTACAATCCAGCAACAGGACTATAATTTGTCTGATACTGATTAGAGGTAATAAAAGCAAATATCCCTAGCAAAGACCACACCATCAACCAGCTATGGTTGAACAGTTTATTAAAGAAAGATGATTGGTGTGCAATGCATAAACTCGCTTGTGGTTATCCATTTGCTGATTGCGTTGTGGGGAATCTTAGGGAGTGTATCGGCCGTAGCACCAGGGCACGACAGACCCCCTTAGGACCTTAAGGAGAGGAAGAAAGAAACAGGGTGGGAGAAAAGGGCACCGAATGTAAGAGCGAATGAGAGGAGAGGGTTAGGTGGGTATTTATAGGAATGCTGGAAGAGGTGCGGTTGAGATGTGCCCATGCTCTCGAAATTGTTAGGTAGCTTCAAATTAAGAAGTGCACTAGAATAAGTCCTACAAGTGGGTACAGAGAAATAAATCAAATAAATGAAGTTCAATGAAACAGGTCAAATATCATCTGTATATATCATTTCAAGTCAAAAGTGGCAGGTAGATTGTTATAGGGATTACTTGACATGGTTTGAGAAATGTACTGTAATCGGCTGTGATGGATGTCAGGAACTTTGGATGAGTAGTGAGCAGGATTGCTTGAAAGATGGAGGGTTCCCAAGTTTCCAAACAACCCACAGATTGAAGAACAGCACAGAGAAGACCCAAGTGACTAATGAGAGGGAGGCATCAGCATGTAATATGGCAGACATGGGAAGACGAATTCAAGACCCTGATACCCATGCGACAGGGGAAGTATTAGTATCTTGGAAACAAGGGAAGACATTGTTAGCAGGATCAATGTAATGTGTCTAGCTTTTAAAAACTATAAAACAGGACTCAAAGATGGAGAGCGCTCAGCCATAATTAGGATGACAGCAACATACAGTAGAGTGTCATCAGAAGTGGGGAAAAAACTAAGTGAAAATGACAAAGATTTGATTGGGTTACCAAGCATTAGCAGATACGGAACACTACTGAAACTGCAGAGCCTTGAAGGATGCCATACTGTGTGGAGACATGAACAACCTTTCGTAAGAACCACTGTGATTTATTAACTAGATATCACCTATAGTTTTTCAAGATAATCAAGTAAAAGTAATGATTGGCCATGTTGAAGGCTTTACACATCAAGACATTAAAACAGAGGCTGAGCTGGAGTCAGTGGCAAAAGGTAGATGAGTGTATTTATCTACTTTTATTCACTAAAAGTTCCTTTGTATACAAATGTTGCCTGAAACTACTAACATTGTGTAAAATCTATAATTCCATTCCTACATTGGTACAATGATTTAATTCCATTTAAAAGCATGTAATATCAATCTACATTGATCATTGTTGAGAAAGAAACAATTAAAAAACTAAATATATTAATACAGCAAGTATAATTACAAATCTCCATTAAGTCTCGGTCTTCTTAAACTTCCAAAAAGTGTTGCAATAATAGATTCACATAAATTAACTTTAGTCATTTTATTGCTAAGACCTTGGCTAGTTGCTACAATGATTTTCCTTTATTACTGATAGAACTTTCTCAAAGGAAAATAAAACTGGAGCTCACTATAGCTTCTCAGTTTGAGTCAATGTGCCTTGATTTATATTCAACAGTACAGTTATCTTAATAAACAAACATCTTTCAAAAGAGCACTCCCAAGTTGCTAAGAAATGGCAATATTCGCATCAGGAACAACTGGAATTCTGTATGGATTTACCTTCTGAATGTCATATTTTGCCATCATATAAAAAATAACTAACAGTATGCACAGGCTTAATATAGCCTACATATGGTGGGATATTGCACTTTCTCCTTTTGTGAGTTGTGGCTCTAGAACTGTGTTATGAACACAAAATGCTGATATTTCTTCCTCACACATTCTTAAGATCTCAGTGAAATAGACTGGAATGCAATATTTGCCCCTGCATTACGAACAAGCCCTCTCCCTCGCACACACAAACACGATGTAATGCAATGTCTAGGTAATATTATACGACTAAAGAAACCCTCTTTGGGGAAATAACTGGATTTTACCCCCCAATATAATGTCTCCGAGGGGCATAGAGAAAGATTAATGTAGTAAATATGACAGACTATTTTTAGATCTCCTGGACTGCTTAGCATTGAGTCGGTCTGGTTGCTGCTCCACAATGTATGGTAAACTAACATTAAATCTGATGACCAGAATCATATTTCACTTCTCATATTCCCATTGGCTTTGCGACTTGTTGATTGGTCTCAACTTTATTTTCTCTCATTGGACTTCAAAGCGTTGGGATGTTTTTGCTTCGCTGTTGTAAAATTGGTGACAGTTTTAACTGGCCCCTCCTACCATACGCCTCCTTTCCGTTCCACTCATCTCCACCACTCCTCCTCTATTTTCTACAACCCGTGCTGGGGGACTGTGATCTAGCTATGTGCTACGATGGAGTGTCAGTGATATCTGAAAGTCTTTTCTACCCACATGCTGCGGAAGATGAACAAAAGATAGAGCTTATATCCTTCTTCCTCTTCCATTTCTCTTATCTTCTCTCCTTTCCTCTTTCTCTTCTCTATCCTTCCTTCCTCCCTTCCTCCCTCTCTCCTCTCTCCTTTCCTCTCTCTCTCCTTCCTTCCCTCCTATGTCCTATCTCTTCCCCTATCCTTTCCTTTCTTCCTCCTTCCACCTGCTGTCCACTACACTGTCTTCCTTTGTTCCTTTCTCCCTTGTCAAGGATATTTATCTCCCTTCTCTCCCCTCCATTATGCTCTTGGTCTCTGCCTCCATCATGCCTCACACTGTGTGTCCTTCGGCTCATGTCTCCTCCATCCATACACTCTTTCCTGTGCAGCCCCATTATACCCTATCATTCATTTCCTCTTCTATGTCTCCTGTCTCCATTCCTGTCCCTTCCTCCCCACCATCTCCATATCCTTCCTCCTTTCCTTCCTTCCTTTCATCTATGTATCTATCTATTCCTCTTTCCTCTCCTCCTCCTTTCCTTTATCTTCATATTCTCTGTTTCTTTCTCTGTTTCCTTCTTTCTTCCTTCCTTCCTCTTTTATATATATTCCTTATGTGTCTCCTTACCTCTTTCCTCCATTTTCCTCTCTCTTTCTCTCTTTCAAGTGTCTCCCTCTCTCTCTCCTTCACCTCTCTCTCTCTCTGTGGGTCGTGTGGCTCTCTCTCTCTCTCCTGTGTGTCTGGGGTCCTGTTTATCTCTGCTGTGTGTGTGCCTGTGCCTGTTAAGCTGTATGTGCCCCTGTGTGCGCTGTATGTGCCTGCTGTGTGCTGTGCTGTGCTGTGTATGTGTGCTGTGTGTATGTCTCTGCTATGTGTGCCATGTGTCTGTGTCTCTGCCTGTGTGTCTGTGTCGTGTGTGTGCAATATGCTCCTCTGTCTGTGTGTGTCTCTCTGTGTCTGCCTGTCTGCTCTGTGTGCGTCTTGTGCTGTGTGCTGTGTGTGTGTGTGTGTGTGTGGAAAAAAAAATATATATGTATGTATATATATACCATATATATATTGTGTACATATATATATATATATGTACGTATATATATATATGTGGGGGGACCACGCACCTATATATGTACGTATATATATATATATATATGTATTGTATATATATATATATATATATATAATAATGTATATATATATATATATATGTATATGTGTATATATATATATGTGTCTCTATATATATATCTCTCTGTCTGTCTATATATATATATATTGTCTCTGTGTGTGTGTGTGCTGTGTATGTGTGTGTGTCTGTGTGTGTCTCTCTCTCCTTGTCTGTGTGTGTGTGTGTGTGCGTGTGTGTGTGTGTGTATGTGTATGTGTATGTGTGTGTGTATGTGTGTGGTGTGTGTGTGTATGTGTGTGTATGTATGTGTATGTGTGTGTGTGTGTGTGTGTGTGTGTGTGTATGTATGTATATGTATGTATGTATATATATGTATATGTATGTATGTGTATGTATATATATATGTATGTTGTATGTATGTATGTATATATATGTATGTATGTATATATATATGTATGTGTATATATATGTATATATATATGTGTGTGTGTGTGTGTGTGTATATATATATATATATATATATATGGATCTGTGAGGATGCAAGCAACTTTCAGAGGCCTATACTACGAAGAAAGATCAATATTCCCTGGATATATTTCTGTTACCCAGCTTCAACAAACCTGACAACCGCGGTCCCGCATAAGGTGTGAAACGACAGTGGTTATCAACTTGTTAATCAACCCAGGGTTTCCCAATCTAGTGATGAGTCCGTTTAAATCAAAGGGGCGGTGTCCCGAGCAGGTTAGGTGTTCAGCGTAAATTACCATGGCAGTGTAACCCGGTAACAAGTGACCCACCGTCGTGATACACAAAACCCTGGGTTGAACCTGAAGTTACCTCGTTAACGGCAAATCTTGCTTTGTAGTACAGGCCTCCGGAAAGAGGAAAGACTACACAAACACACAAGAGGCAAAACTCAAGCACACCATTCACACAGAGAGGAGAAAGGAAACCTACACAGGGGAGAGAGACACTAGAAGAACGTCTGGATCTCCAAGAGGACAAAGATCAGATCAAAAACGTGGAATGAGGCACTACTAGCCAGGGGGGAGAGAGAGGTCCCAGGATGGCTGATGGTCCAGCACAGAGAAGCCTGAGTGAAAAGACAGGACAAGGAGGGGAATCTAGGGAGAGATAGAGAGGTACACAGCTGTGCTTGTAGGACACAAACAAACAGAGGGCAGAGAGATGCAGAGGTTTTCATAAAGTTTTCTCGCCAGCAGGAGAAACGTGGACTGTAAATACTAGCTGGAATAGATTAATTGAGACTGAGACCCACCCTCGGGAAGGATAATGGTTACAGGCCCAGAGTAATTCAAGAATAACTGAAAGTTAAGGCGAAAAGACGATTTTTAATTTTGGCTTCAAAGGCCTCAAAAGGGTCTGACTTTCTGATGTCAGCAGGGTGGTTTATTTCGAACAGGACCAATGACCAGGGTCTCAGTTTTATGTGACATCCAGTTTTTTTTCACAGCAGATGATTAGGCCTCTAAATTGATAATTTTGGAATAATCTTGCGCCTTTATAGGCATATCCTGCTGAGAATCATCAATGTAGCAGTCGGAATTAATTCCATGGCTGTGTAAAATTTGGCCAAGTGATGAAATGGAAAGAGAGAAAAGAAGAGGGCCAAGAAAAGAGCCCTGAGATACTATATTTTTCACATCAGAAAGTTTTGATGTATTCTTTCTTAAGAAAACAGTCTGTTCTTTTAGATATGTAAGATTCTAACCACGCGAGGGCCAGTGATGCCCTGGGAAATTATTCACCACTTTTCTTAGTGCAGTTTGAGTGGAGTGACAGACACTGGAGAATTAAAGTTTCAAAAAGATTACTGTTATATATGTGGGCTGAAGTCAGTGACACACAACCCTTACTAGTACTTTTGAAAAGAACTCGAAGGTTAGAGACTGGTTGATAATTATTCAGAGACCCTGGAGGAGGAGGTATGTTTTTTAAGTACAGGTTTAACCACAGCCGTCATGAAGCTAGTAGTAAGCAGTGCCTGTCGTAAGTGATAAATTAACAATAATCAGCATTGTAGGTCCCAGAAATGGCCAGAGATCGTCTAGCTGGTGGTGGCAGGAGGAGGCAGGTAGTTGGTTTAGAAATGTGTAAGAACAGAGACTAAAGAAAGCTAGGATTGTGTTTATTGTTACTCATTAAGTGAGAAAAATATGCTGCATTAGCCGCAGACGGAGCACGGTTATAAATCAACACACATTTGTGCCATGAGAGGTAGAAAACTTGCAGTTTTGATTGACGGCTTTTGCGTTCCAATCTCTTGCAGGCCTGCTTAAGAGCATGTGTTTCTTCAGTAAACTAGGGTGTAGACCTCTTAGATTGTCTTGTTTTGGTACAAAGATGTGCAACTGAATCTAGGAGACTAGAAAGGGCTTTTGTTTAAGTCACTGCTTTCAAGAGTATTTTCAAGATACTCTTGATAAAGGTCCAGAGGGACAGAAACATTAGTTTTCTTTAAGAAATGGTGATGCTACAAGCAGTGATGCCAGGTACGTTACTTGTAACGCGTTACTCTAATCTGACCACTTTTTTCAGTAACAAGTAATCTAACTCGTAATACATTTTCTAAATTCTTTTAAAAAAAAGCAGCTGGTCTATATAGAGTATCACAAGGTGGAGTCTGATACCTGGACACAGCAATTCATAGTTGATGGAGATGTTTTTTTAAAGATTATTTTAGGTCTTTATTTGATAGGACAGCTTTGATATGAAAGGGGAGAGAGATGGGGAATGACATGCAGCAAAGGGCTGCAGGTTGGAATCAAACTGGTGGCCGCTGCGGCGAGGACTGAGGCTCTGTATATGGGTGCACGCTCTACCAGGTGAGCTACCGATGCGCCTGATGGAGATGTTTTTAATACAAATGATGAGGTGAATTTAGTATCAAGTTTGGAGGTTAAGTTAAAAAAAGACTTTAAGGCAACACCCTCTTCTTTAGTAGCCCGATCAACATGGAAATTGGTATAGTCAGGTGAGGAAACCATCTAAATATAATAATATATTATTATAATATTAATACTAATTATATTTATGGGCGCCTTTCCCGACACTCAATGGCACCTTACATGTACAAATAATATCTAGACTATTGTGAAGAATCAAATAATTTATCATTAAAGTGCTCATATTATGCTCATTTTCAGGTTCATAATTGTATTTAGAGGTTATATCAGAATAGGTTTACATGGTTTAATTTTCAAAAAACACCATATTTTTGTTGTACTGCACATTGCTGCAGCTCCTCTTTTCACCCTGTGTATTGAGCTCTCTGTTTTAGCTACAAAGTGAGGCATCACACTTCTATCTTTGTTGGGAGTCGCACATGCGCAGTAGCTAGGTCAGCACCACAAGCCAGTCAGAAGCAGAGTATGAGGGAGTGCCATGATAGCAGCTAGGTGAGCATTATAACTTGTTACAAATTAGTAAAGAAGTAAGAAGTAAAGGCTGGACTACAATAGAGCTGTTTGGAGCAGTTTGTGAACAGTGTTTTCTCTGGAAGATGGTAAGTCCCTTAGGGGTGGACTTCGGGATTTTTCACTTTGTAAAGATATATAACACAATAAAGGAAAGGGAAAAAGTCAAAAAGCATAATATGAGCACTTTAAGGCTTTTGAACACGGGCATCTAGTATTCTTAAAACCAAATTTGATGGTCTTGTTGGGACCACAGCTTTCAGTAATATGCCACTCTGTAGTATACCCATATAAATATATACATACCCAGAATATGACATATTAATTGGAAAAAAAGACACCTTGTGTTAGCAGATGGTGCAGCTGGTGGCCTGCACATGCAACAGTGTGGGGATGCAATTGTGATTACTTTTGAAAGAAGACGGGTTATCAACAAAACCAAAACCCTGCTCACTATAATAACGAGTCAGCCAGGGGATCAGTGAAGTAAGCCTACTGTACATCTTATCATTACACATTGAGGCCAAGGGACCAGAGACAATTCATCAATGCCAACTCATCTTTCTGGCAACCGTCCTGGCTAGGCTTTCTTATTTGATCTCTGACTGCTTTATCCTAATATCAGTGCCGACATGGATTAAGATGTTGCTAAAACTATTGGTAGTGTGTTCCTGGTTTTTCTTACTATGTGATGCCAACACCCTCACCCAGACAGCCTCTAAGATTGCAGGTAATGAAGTCACCAATTACTATTGTACATTGTTCAACCCTTCCGGTGGGGGCTAGAGGAGGCACGCAGGCCAACAGGACTACGAACGAAATTTGGTTTGCTTACCACCTCACTAGGGATCAAATCTGCATCGAGATCGAGATACAAGGTTAAGCTTTTGCTATCACTAGTGATAACAGGCATGCTATCAAGCAGCGTCAATATGAGACCAGACTCATTGTTAAAAGTGTTCATCCAATGTGCATACTTTTCCTTTCCTTGTGAGTATTTCATATAGACCATAAATGTGACCGGCATACAAAAGTATAAACTTGTTTTTATTAAAATAAAATTATTAACAGTGGATGTGGTTTGTTGCAAATCTGAGGTTGACCTTTTCTGAAAGTATTGAGAAATAGAGGAAACGCTAAATAGATTGCTAGAAATTGCAACAAAAACAGGTTAATGAGGAATAGAGCAATCCAGATGCAAATCAAACCACTGTAAAGTAAAGGATAAGTTGTTTCCCTTTATAGACTCCAATAGGAAAAGTACTGACAGGTCCCTTTAACCTAGAACTGCCATACACTGAACCACCATGTGTAATGCATCGGCGAGAGTGATTGCAAGTAGAAAACAGTGGCATGAAATCCACACAGTAAAACACGAATGATGCACTATTGATTTGGGCCTCCAGTTGTTCCTCTCTGATCTCTCAAAACTGAGAAGGGTATGTCTGACTGACAGGTGTGTTGATTTTAACTTAGACCTCCAGCTCACTTTGACATAGCTAAGAAAATCCTCCAGTACAACTATAGTAAGATGTGATGAAATCAGATAGAGGGTATAGCTAGAGAGAAGAGCTGCACTGAAGCTTTTATTCCACTTAGTCTGAGTTTCAGTGTCTTATTTTAATCTATCGTGATATCTGAGGTATTTACTAGTAATGAGAGCTCTGTTTCTATTTGTCTTCTATAACCTCCCCGATCATATCAACCTCAGAATCTTGGAGTTCACTGCTAACTATGCTTGTACAGTCTTAAGACTTGAGTGGAAATTATTAATTGGAAATTGGGTTTTAGCTCATAAGTAGGTCATTGTTGATTAGAGTTCTGTTGCTTTTGAGGTGAGTGTTTTGTGAAATGGTAAGTCTTTATATTCATAGTGTGTGTGTGTGTGTATGTGGTGTTGTTTTAATGTATTTTTATCCACCATGAAACCTTCCCCGCAGGGATAAATAAAGTTTATTGGATTGAATTAAATTGAATTGAAATGGCCCTACGATGGCTAGAGTGAACCTTCAATGAGTCAAAGCCCTCCTAATTTGACACACAGCATGGACAAATCTATATTAAATTATTTTTTTAAACGTGATGGAGTTGGTGTGTGGTGTTGTGTTGTAAGGAAACAATATTGCTCATTTTTTTATAGTACTTTAGTGTTTTAAGTAATTTAAGTCTACTTGGCACTGGCTTGTTTTTTTTTTACTTGTGTAAATTGCTTGTGCATATTTTGCTTGCCTTGATTATGCAGTATATTGTAAACACTGTATATAAATAAAGTGATTTGTCTTTCTGTTGAGTGCTTTTTTTTTTAGTATGGCACATGGGCTTGCAACATCTGCCCAACTAACATGTATTATTTACTCAGCTTGCTTGTGTCATTTTTAAATAAAGAGAATTTGAGATTTATAATGTCAATTTTTAAACAGTGCTTTGTGGCTTCTTCAACTAGAACTGTGGCCACCCATAGGGACTGCACTAGAGAGGATAAAGAAGTCACTATTGTCTAATGCAACTCTTTGGATGGCTTACTATGTTATCCTTGGAGAATAAATGCTGTTTGGTAAAAAAGGGTCGCACGCATAACTCATGCTGTCCGTAGTGCTGATATGGGATCAGCTTTGAAGCAGCTTTCACCCATTCGCTGTGGTATGGGAATGAGGAGTTGTCCATGGTGCTGATTTGGGATCGGCTTTGAAGCAGTTATCTCCTACAGGCTTACATTTGAAAATAAGGAGTTGCTCATGGTGCTGATTTGGGATCAGCCTTAAAGGTGCAGTAGGTTAGCCTTATAAAACTAACTTTGTCATATTTGCTGAAACTGCCCCTGTGTTCGAGTAGAACTACGTGAAGCAGGTAATAAAAATACAAAATCTGGCTCCTCTGGCACCACCTACAGCCTGTAGTGTGATTTGCAAAAATCCACCGCTCCCTGTTCAGATGCACCAATCAGGGCCAGGGGTGGGGTTGGGGGGAGGGTCTAACTGCGTGTCAATTACTGCTCATACACACGCATTCATTCTCCCTTGTGGGGGGAGGGGCTTAGGAGACCGTTTTGGGCTTTAGCGGAAAGGGGGGGAGGACTGAGAAGTTGTCGATGTGCACATTTTTTGGCTAAGTCCTGGATCTTCACAATCCTATCTACGGCACCCGAGTTTTCCATTTGAAAATTACTTTCCCATGCTGTTGATTTTAAATCAGCTTTTAACCACAGTCTGCCATTTGAAAATGAGAAGTTGTCTATGGTGCTGATCCTAAATCAGCTATGACACAGCTCTCTCCCACAGTCTACTGTTTGGAAATGAGGAGCTATCCATGGTACTGATTTGAAATCATTTTTGAAGTAGCTCTTACAGGCTTCCATTTTAAAATTGAAGGAGTAGCACACGACAATAGTATGGGGCAATGGCCATAAACAGCAGCTCACAGCATTTTAAACCGACTGATCCTGCCATTATAACACAATCTGTCAGTTAGAATGTTGCAAGTAGCTGCTCTGTGCTGTACATGTAATCATGCCAAGTTGATTTATATTGTAGGGCTATGAACAAGAGGTGTTTTAAACCAGTTGTTTTCCCCAAATACAGAAAATATAAAGCAATTGGGTCTCTCTGAAGTGGCTGTGACCTAGTAAGCTATTGGCTTTTAGAACTGGGCAAAAGCAATATTGGAAGTGTGAGCATGGATAGAATCATAAGAGCAGATGGCTATAATCCACAGGAGCAAGTGTGGCAGAAACATCTCTTTAATGGGAGAAAAAAATAGATTGCTTCAGTAACCTTTGAATAGTACCTTCCTTTAAAATCATTTCCACATGGGAGATAAAGTATTGTACTGGTGAAGAATCCAGGTAACACTAACTGTACCACCTCTGGACCTTTTACCAATGGTCCCTCACCTCTCTCTCTCTCTTTTTCTCTCACAGCTCTGTATTGATCTTCTGCTGGTTGTGTCTTACAGTACTATATCCACAGATATTTATGTTTGTAGCTGCTGGTCTCCGGTTCCCATTACGGGCTTGAGCGATAGGCACGGGCAGTGTTTCAACACCTCGGTGCTGTGGAAAAATGTAATATTCAAGAGGCATGTCCTTAGTCAGCACTTCCATCCCGGGAGCTGGCTATGTGAAATGACCAGGGACAGGAAGTAAACTGAAGCATAATGCAAAGGTTGAACTTCAAGAAAAGGGATGATTACAAGACAAAACCTTTTGCTTAAATATTACAAATTAATTCAATTTTGTCCTTTCACTGGATTTTAAATTGTGGGACAATTTGATTTTCAAACAAACCAAGTGTCTCAGCTATGGCTAAATGTATAAAAACAAATCTTAATGTTGACAAATTAATTTGAACACCTAATAGAAAAGAACTGTAACTCTGAAGGGAAATGTAGAAAATGATATCAGCTCAAAGGCCAATTAGCAGTATCATTAGCTAGAAAAGATCAAATCAACACTTATATGTCTTCAAACCAACTTGAGGCAGAAATCCAAATATTGCCAAATCCACTATGCTTAAATTGCAGGACCATCAGAGACAGAGCGTCACCAAAAAAATAATCGATTATACCGCATCAAGAAAATCAATTTAAAAAGCACAGCCAAACACAGACAAAATACATTAACAACAAGAAAGAGTGGTCATAAGATAATACTGACCATCCAATAGCAACACATTGGACATTATGTCGGTTCCCAAATGCAACACAAAATTCCATACATTTTTTTCACATAATGTTCTGCAACCAGCCAGTCATGAATTCCTTACTTGGGATTAACATGAGAATAAATATAACCTATTGCTTTCTCGCTTTTTCTCTCACCCTCTGACTCACCCCCACTCCATCCGACCCCGCCTCCTCCTCCTATTTCTCTGAGTCTCTCTTCCTCTGTTCAGCACCTCTCTGTGAACAGCCTCGGCTTTTAAAATCCTTGTTGGTACATCAGCTTCCTAACCTTCCTAACCTTGCTGACTGAGCCTCTGAGAGACTCCAGCTGGTTGTGATGGTGGGTAATCTGCAGCAGAAATATCTCATTTTCTCTTTGTGTCATTCTCCTCTCTCTCTCTCTCTCTCTCTCTCTCTCTCTCTCTCTCTCTCTCTCTCTGTCACATCTTTGTCCCTTGTCCGTCTGTGCATATTGAGTAATAGGTATATCACTTCAGGGAAATGGGCATACTTGACATTTTCGTCTTGTTCAAAGAAAATACATCTGAATCTGAATACCACCTCTGGACTTCAACACAGTCCATTGTGCTCAAGCATTTCTTCATTTCCTCTTACTGTTGTTTTCTACCACTTTAAAAAATATATGAAATTCCCTACTGCAGCTGGCCCCTAACTCTTTGCAATGATGAGAACAACACTGCACAGAAAATAAACAGAAAATTACAATCTATACTCATGTAGAGACTTGACTGAGGAGTAAAGTTATGTTGTTGAGGAATGCAAGTGAATAACACATTCATATTTGAAAACAAGGTCGACAGAGAACTGTGGCAACCTCAATTTACCCAAGTTGTAAATGCCTTTAGCTCTGAATGTTATGGATTCAGTTTGTGTTTCAGCACTCTTTGCTTTTGTTTTCTTTCAGGATAGACAAACAAATATTTTTTAGTTTGACTGTAATTGTATAGGTTATAATAATTCACAAATACACAATGCTCATACAATTATGCCCAAATCACAAGGGTGTAGTTTAAGGTGAAGTCATGTATTTGGAGAGTAAGGTTAAAATAAAAATGCTTCTCTATTACTTTGTATGGTGGCTCCGTTGATCGCCATACTACTTCCTCTCTCACTCTCTTTCCTTTTCTCTCTTCCACCTCTTAATTTGTAGGTTCCCTCCATCACCACCAGGGGCTTTCCACACCGCGCCGTTCCGTGCCGAGAACGGCTTGGCCGTCCCTTTTCCTGCGCTTCTCGGAACGGAGACTCCAGACGCGCAGCGCGGTGGCAGACAAGGGCGCACAGAGCGTCTATCCCTCTGATTTTTATCACACAGAGGATCCTACACTTCTCATTCCGGGAGGAAGCGGCAAGTTGAATAGCCGTCACCGCATCCTACTGCAACTTGTCAAGGCAAAGATATTTGTTTCCGCGGCCGGATAACAAAGGTAGGACTTTAGTGGGTGTTTGAATTTAATAGGAAAGTTCACAGTGCCGCGGCTTGGTCTTGTAACATACAACTCTACCGGACTTACATACTGTCTTTCGAAATTGCACTGTAGGAGTTTTGTGTGCACTGCAATAGAGGGAAATTGCACAAATGCATACACAGTGATTTGGATTTTTTTTTTTTTTTTATGCGTGCGTGTGTGTGGCAGAATGGTGGCTTTTGCATTTCATTGAACCTTTTTAATCTTCACTTCAAGGCTGAACATCACCGTCTAACTTGTTGCCACTTGTAACACAATTAACGTCGGGTTAGTGCCGTCGGTAATGAGCGCTGAGCAGGAGACCAGTCTTGATTCCGATCCTATGAAATGATTTTGACAGTATACGGGCTAATTGTAACGATTTTCAGGTTGAAGTAGGAAATGGTGTCCGACGGGTTATACAAGCTGCGATATGACTGCACATTGATAATTGTATCGCATGTATTTATTGTATAGCAGCGTATCTGAGAAATCTCCAGAGTTAAGATTGGGCAGTAGTGTGCGTATGCATTTCATGTGGCATGGCTGTGGAAATTGAAACACTCCTGTGTTAAGAATTTGCAGATACCTGCAATTAATAGATACATATGTGTAAATATGCAGGTCAGCCAAATTGTAGCAACAACACTGCTGACCAAATTGAAAGGATGTTTTTTGACTGCGCGAACCTCCTGCACTGTGTGATGCCTTTCCGAGGACTGCAGCCACTTGATGCGCCAACAGGATGCATTTAGGGAAGTTGGATGTGTGCCACTGTGCACTAAAGCCATGCTGTTGAATGACTAAATGCAGACTAACAAGCAAACTACCATCAATTTATATATATATATATATATATATATATTTTATATATATATATATATATATATATATATATTTTTTATTTTTTTTTTTATCAATAAGCAACATATTATCCGGCTTTGTGATAATACAGATGTTGTAGATTTAAACGTTGATACAGAGAATAATAACGGTCGGTCTTTTGTCTTTTTTAGTTATGTTTATCACTTATGTGCACATATCACCATCAATTGTTTTAATTAAATCTTTAAGGTGAAGTCATTTATATTTCGTATTTTAATAAGTTTTAATCTTCACGTGCATCTGATGGATATTCACAAATCCTATTAGCATCAACAGCAGTTTATTTCCTGTTTATTTAACACATTTTGCTGGACGTGATCCAAATGCTGTGCAACATGCTTTTCTGTTACTGTGTCTTTGAATTCTGCTTCTCTGCTTCTCAAGACACACCATTTCCTTGTGATTTTTTGCCTTTTTTAAGTTGATTTATATAAACCAACTACCCACATTATTTGTAGACATGACATTTAAATTTACATCAATGTTGTTTGTTTAACTCATAAGACAGTCAGTCTTAAGAGACAGAAACATAGTAGCTCATTTGAGACAAAAGCTTCCTTGGGCTGTGATTTAGCTTTCTGCAATCTTAAATACACTGTACTGCCATACATACATCACAAGTACAAGATTGATCCAACTCATTCCTTCCCAACTTGATATTTGTTTTGTAGGGAGGGAGGCACTTCATCTCTGTGGTATCTGGATGAAACACAACCTATTTCCAACAGTAGGACTTGTCAGCGCTTCATATCTCAGAATATGATTTGTGACTGTGGGGTTACAGTATACGTTAAGCTTGGATATTACTGAGTGACCTTCGCTGAGGTTCAGAATGCTTTACTCCTTCAGGATGTCTGCGTTCTTGACTTGTGTGTAGCGGCATGTATGTTTGGTCTGTGTGTGTGTGTGTGTGTGTGTGTGTGTGTGTGTGTGCACACTTGTAAGTGTGTACATGGGGAACTGTGTTTGTGAGACTGCCTGTATGCCTCAGTTTATCATTTATCCTGAGATAATTGTTGTTTGGGAAAGTAAGAGGAATGCCTCTAGTCCCAAAAGCCAATCAATTACTTTAATTTTCCAATTAGATGCTGATCTGTACAGGAATCCATCAAAGAGGCAGGACCTCTGGCCTTTATTGACCATGTGTTTGGAAAATTGATTTTTACAGGTTAAAATATAGAAAGAAAATTGGTTGGTGTAGAGATCAACAAAGCTTCAGGCAGAAGAAAGGCAGAATTCATGCTTTAAGTTAAGTCTCCCCAAGCATGTTGTTGTTTTTATCTTGATTTTTATTCATATTATCATAAACGACGTAATTAAATGATAATTAAGGATGGTTTTCTTATGCAAAACCTCCCTGAACCATTTACAATTTAAGAGTTAAGCTCTCTAGATTTCTGCCATGCTGAAACAAATGGCTGTGTCATTGTGCAAATGCCTCAGAGTGTGGTGGTTGTGGTCTTTTACTGTCATTTCTTCTTTATTTACTAAACCTATCTTGACTAAAACCACAGGAGGCAATGTTGTTTTTTTACAAGGCTCTATAAAACAAATTTAAGATCAGCTGATTGGAAGATATGCACGTACACACATACGTGCACACACACAAAATACACATCTCTTAACTGGTAGGTGATACAGAATCTAATATACTGTATAATGTGCAAGAAAAAAAGGCATACATTAGCTACCTTACTGTCCATTCCAGAAACATATCTGCTTTGTATCCTGGACTCATTTATTCAGCCGGTGGTCTAACCAGGGTGTACATTACAAGGGCCATGTAGCAGTAACCCAGATGGCAGAATGGGCTGATTGTGATTTATGTACCAAAAGTGAATGCATTACTGTGAGCTTCTAGAGTCAGTGCCAGTTCCAGGCAGGCATTTTTACACATTTTCAACACACACAGACCCACACAAATTACAGATACACAAAAATCAGAAGCTTACTTACATGCAAAACTTTAATACTGATGTGTGTGCATACAGTAAAAGTTCTATCTCTCGCTCTGTCCCTCTGTCATTCTCTGTGTGTGTCACACACACACACGCACACACACACACACACACACACACACACACACACACACACACACACACACACACACACACATACACAAGCGTACACAGCCCTCCTGAAAAATCGTTTAGATGAAGCAGTCTACAGTTGTGACACATTGATTACCGTTTACCAAGCTGTGGCATAAATGTGGTGTGTAAAGGAGAGATGGCTCGGACAGACATAGGGAGAGAGAGAGAGAGCACGGAAAAAGGGCAGAGAGAGTGAGAAAGAGAAAAGGAGAGACTGAGACATTGATAGATTAAAGTGATAGATGGGCAGTAAAAATGACAGTTACAGGGGTAAACCGGGGGTATTTATGGCTAACAGAGAGGGGACCGATTAGGCCAACTAATTGATCTGGACCTGTTTTTAGGTGCCTGGTTTATTCGCAGCCAGCTTAGTATACTATCTCTCTCTCTCTCTCTCTCTCTCTCTCTCTCTCTCTCTCTCTCTCTCTCTCTCTCACACACAGTCACACTCCTGACTGCTCACTGTCTTGTCGCCGGTCAGGGCCGGTCAGCCCTTAGTCACTTCATTACTCCCTCCGGGCAGGGACTGCATCAACCATATTAACTCTTGAGCTCTGTGATGGAATCGCTAGGTAGGAGGAGATAGAGAGCTGGAGCTGTGGACAGGCTCCATGGTAGATTTGCCAGTCCTGTTTGCACCTAATTTCAAGGAGAGGGTTACAGGCAACACTTTGATCCAACAATTTTAGAGAAATGTGGCTTTGCTGAGAAAACTCAGCTAGTTTTTATTTTGCTGCTATTACTTGTGATGAAACTACAAATCCATTTTTGTATTCTATTGTTGCAGCAGTGTTAGAGGTTACGTTGCTGTGAGACAGTGTTGGAGCAAGCTTGAAAGAACAATTTTCTGGGTTCTACTATGCTGTTGAAATTATTATCATCATCATCATATTTTATCATAATTCAAGTTAAAAAGAATTTGAACAGACATTTCTGGAAATAAGCTTATGTTTGCTTTCTTACAGAGAGCAGATGCCACTCTCATGTCTGTACGCTAAATATGACGCTTCAGCCAGCAGGCATGAAAGCTAGCTTGCAGTAGAAAAATGGAAACAGACAAGGTTGACATTTGAAGGAGATGGGATGAATAGTGGAATAATCTAGAACAGATACAATTTTTATTTGGTTTGGAGCTAGACTAGCTCCAAACCAAAGTAATTTAACCTAAGCTAATCACCTGCCTGCTCTGGCTTCATATTTTGGGTACATATATCAGATTGGTATCAGTATCAACAGTGTTATTGTTATTTTTCAGTTAATTTAGACAGTTCAAACATAACCATGTCAACACTAAATTCCCACCATATATTTTACGAACATTTGGTGTGTTAGTGTGTATGTGATGTGTTTGATGATTTTGTATTTGCATTTGAAAGCAGCTCAAAAGTTGTAATCGTTTATTCATACCAAAGGAACTGAGGAACTAACCTTAACCCTAACCCCCCTAAATGTTACAAGTAGCACGATACTTTGATTTCCAGCCTAACAAAGAACAAGAGGAGAAAAATGGACACCAACAAGACTCAGACAGCTGCTGAGTCCATCTGTCCTGTTATGATGCCGTAAAATCTGTTGATATGGGATCGGTCTCTTCAGCCATTTGAAGCCAAAGATGCACTACTGAATGGAGAGGTCAAACAAAATCTGAAACCATGCTTTCAAATGTACAGTCAATTAAAGGACTGTTGGGCAGTGAATTGAAGTAGGTACTTTTAGGCAGACTCATGCAATTGTTGGGATGTTAATTAAAACATGTTTTTGCATAATAACTGTACTGCACTGAAATGGAAAAAGAGAAAAAAAAGTATATTTAGATAATAAAAAAACAAAAAACATGACATTCAGCCTCTGGATAGCATCAGGATTTTAGTTGTTCATTATTAGAATGCTATATGCACCCTTTTAGCCCGGAATACTAAGATTTGATTTGGGACACGTGTCATTCTGAATGCAAGGATAAACATATTGCACGATACACTGTTGATGGTTGAAGAACAGTATTTCATGTTCAGTTCTCCTGGTGTGCTGTTGTTTGTTCCTGCGTCAATGTGCATGATTTCCTGGAGGCAGGATTCCATCTCTGGTGATGGGTTCCAGGTAGTCAATCTGCCTTCTGTAGCTGGTCTGCTGGTCTTAGTTTTTGCCTCTTGCTCTGGAGTGGGATGAACAACTGCTTTGTAAACAGGTAGTTCTTCACCTGGATGTCACGGTTCACAAAGACTCTTCCTCTGAGTCTGGCATAACCCTTCTGGCAGAGCTTATGCGGTGGTGTATTTCTGCATCAGTGTCGGCTTTGGAGGGATAAAGGCTGCCAAGGTAGGGAAAGTCATCCACATTTTTAGGCTGAAATATTTGATGTGTATTGAGTCACACAAACGCAGAGTTTCACCACACACATACATTTTCATGCACACACGTTCGCACACATTTGCACACAGATATGAGGGGATTTTTTTGTATGCAACAGATTAAAATGAACAAAGGATTAGAGGTGATGTGAAGAAGAATAAGTTATTATCATATTGTTTTGTTTGTATTTCTCAGATTTATGCATGCAACACGCAATTGTATCCTCTGCTTGGCAAGGGACTGTAATGCCAGTAAATATGACTTTCATTCGGTTTGACAGGGGAAGTTCATGTTTTTTCAGCTCTTGTCTCATATCCGATTATCTACTGCCAGTATGAGGTGACATATTTACAGACTGAAGATGCTCATTGACAATGAGTGTCCCTGAAATGGGATTTATGATGGACTGTCAGTTTCAAAGACCTATAGAGTGACGTAGGTACACCCGTAATAGAAATTACATATCTCTCTGTAGTCTAGTTGGCTTGCAAACTAGACCATGAAACACTTCATTATTGAAATAAACCTACTTCATTAGTTAATTTTGGTTCAATAAATTTAAAGCTGAATTGTCTTTTAGAAGAAAAAGTGGCAGGCATAAATGCCAGATTTTTGCCTTTGTGACAAATTTTTCCCAATGTTTAAAAGTGCAGCATTGTGGCTCAGTAGTTAGAACTGGTGCTCAGAGCAAAAGGAATCCATACTCCTGGGTTTCCTCCAGCTGCCCCAGTTACCTGCCATAGTTCAGATTCATGCATGTAAGGTTGATTAAAGACTACAGAATTTAAGTGCAAGGGAGTGTCTATGTATGTCATGTCCATCTGTGAACTGGCAACTTGTCATGGGTATTTTCCAGCCTTCTGTACAATCTATGTTGGGACAAGCTCCAGTACCTTGTGACCCTGAGTAGGAATAAATGGATAAGACAATGCATGAGCGATTTTTTTTTTAAATACATTTTTGTGCTTCAAGTTAGAGTTTGCGAACTTGTCTGTTAGTAACAAATGACAAACAATTACAGGTTTAAAGGGCTTGAAACAGGTTTAATATCCTGTGTCACTGATGCTATGCACCTGTAACCCAGTCAAGGAAAGGGTCAACAGAAACATAGTTTTGGCCAATCAGAGGTGGTTGTGCCAGACTCCCACCTTTGGCTGAGTCTCTATCTAATCTGTCAGAGGGAGAGCAAGAGTGCGGTTGGAAAGTTTAACTTTGGTAGTCCCCAAAAAAAAATTGTAATTTTGGGAAAAAAAAAAAAAAAAAAATAAAAAAAAAAAAAAAAAAAATATAAAAAAATTTTTTTTTTTTTTTTTTTTTTTTTTTAAAAAAAAAATTTAAGTTTTTTTTTATTATTTTAAAAAAAAATAAAATGTTTTTTTTTTTTTTTTTTTTTTAATAAATAATAAAAAAAAAAAAAAAAATATAAATTTTGGTGGGATAAGAATGAAATTTTTTTTTTCTATTTTTTCTTTTTATTTTTTTTTGAGCCCCTGAGGGCCCATTTTTTAATATTTCTTTTCACAAAATGAAAAAAAAAAAAAAAAAAAAAAAAAAAAAAATAAAAAAATAAAAAAAAAAAAAAAAAAAAAAAAATATTATTATTCAAAAAAAAAAAACAAAAAAAACACTTTTATTTCTTTAAATTATTTATTTTTTTTTTTTTTTTTTTTTTTTTTTTTTTTTTTTTTTTTTTTTTTTTTTTTTTTTTTTTTTTTTTTTTTTTTTTTTTTTTTTTTTTTTTTTTTTTTTTTTTTTTTTTTTTTTTTTTTTTTTTTTATTTTTTTTATTTTTTTTTAATTTAATATTTTTTTTTTTTTTTTTGTTTTTTTTTTTTTTTTTTTTTTTTTTTTTTTTTTTTTTTTTTTTTTTTTTTTTTTTTTAGGGTACAGTATATAATATGTTGTCAATTTAAATAAGAATAATGAGTAATTATAGTACTCATAATGTTGATGTAAAGTGAAATAAGTATAATTGTATAAATGTCATGATATAGAAAACATGTCAATTGCTTTATAGACAATGCAATTGTAGCTCTTTTGCCCTTCCTGCTTTTCAGCTTTGAAAATGGGAGATGATAAATAGTATTGGTAACATTATAATAAGTACTGGTATTTACATAATTTAGAACTCATAGAGTTACAATATTATATACACTATTGGATTAACTGCACTGTTAGAATCTATAACAGTTATATATCTGGGTTGACAGAGAACAGCAGGTTTGTGGTAAGTGGCACTATAAGAAATGTGCCTGTAATCTGCATGGATATCACTTCCTCCGGGCAAAGAAATAACTCTTATTACAGCCTCTTTTAGGGACTCCTTGGGAGTGGAACTAAGTTGTTTTCCAATGTGATGCTGTTGGCACCTTGCAGAGGCATAATGGACAAGACATACTTAAATAATCGTGGTTAAAGTGATACTGAGATGTTGGAGCAAATCTCTGTCAGGCATGAGAAAATGAGCCCATATAAAGTACAATGTGATGCAAGAATCACAAGTTTGATTGTGCAGTGGGATTTTCCTCTGTGAGAAAGGGATGGATGATTGTTTAGGTATGAGTGCATGACATGTTTTTGAAAAATACTCCTTAAGTCTTTTGGTGGGTTTATTCATTTGTGGGTCTCCAGAGGGGTATTGCACAAAACCAGGATAAGGGATTAAGCTGGGATATTCAGGTTATCCTGGATGAATTTAGCTTTGACTTGGTTGCACAAAAGCAGGTTGAATTAAACCCAGCCAAGTAACCATGGCGATTTATTCTTTGCAGCTAGCCTGGTCCAGAGCAGGCTAACAGCCAGGCTAAGATTAATCCTGGAGTCTTATGTGTTAAATTAGCTCTAAATGACGCTCTGATCCAAAATAAACGTGTTTAACAGTTATTCCGTTGTCTTCTGAATGTGTTCTGCTTTATTTTTATTAACCTGCATTACTTGTCACTATTGCTGTCACGAGTTTGATTTAAATCCTACTACTGCAGTTGTTGAGATGGTAATGGTAAAAAGTGGGACGATACGGAGGAAATGGGCTTCCTCCGCTGCTGTCCCCGTGAAATGTGCCCCCGCCCATGCAACACGGGGAGGCGGGGGGAGGCAGGGGGATCCTCCCACACCGTGCAGCGGACTCTAAAAGCGGACTTTTAGCATCAGTAACGACGACAATGGCACCTGATCAAATGTCCTTCTTAATCATTTTATTTTGGTGCTGTCACTTGTCATCTTGGAGCTTGGGAGTGAGAAAAAAAAACATGAATAATAACAGGCTACATTGTTTTACAGATATGCTTACAGTGTGTATTGAAGTCACTTCTTTTTCTAGTTTTTGTCCAGTTATGCATGTTCTGTATGAACATTAATTGTAGAAAGATATTTAGAATTAGACATAGCTTATGAAGATCTGTGCATATGGTTGTAAAACATATTCTCGCATTATGAATAAGCTTTGAAATTAAGCCTAGTCCTTATAAATTTCCCAGGAACAAGAATTATTGTTTTTTTATTTATATAGTGCTTTACAGGCTACTCAAAGACACTTTACACTAAAACCAGCACATTTAGCGCATAAAAACAGATACAGCAATAAAACCAACACATAAAACAAGCATATTAAAGCAATTAAAACATGGAGTGACTAAGTAGATTTTTTTTTTTAATCCATACGTATTCAGTCGGTCCGCTATTGTCTGTCGGGCTTTGGTTTGGTTATCGGGGGTTTGATAACAGCCGTATTTCCCTTTTTGCATATTATATGTTTCACCTCCTCGTAAATTTCCATTAGAAGCGGCTGCTCAGCGGGTGAAACATATGCTGCACACGTCTTTTCCATTTCTGCATCAGTAAATCTGTGATCGATACCGTGGTCTATTTAAGAAATCCATGAACGTGCACTTATCCCAGCTATGTACACCTGGCTTGACATAGCTTCAACTACTTATCCTGGCTCGGCAAACGTGCAACCGATTAAGCCGCGATGAGCGGATCACACTAAGTCAAGCTTTTTCATTTATCCTGGATTTCTTTATTCTACTTTTGTGCAATAGGCCCCAGGTGTCTGGAAAGGCCAATCCTGGATGCACAGGTTCTGTTGCAATGGGGACAGGTGCGGCTGATGGTAGTGGTAGTTAAAGGAGCGCTTATGGTAGTCGATCTCTCCTTTCTCTGTTGCCCCTTCTCCACTGTGGCACTGTGTAGGTCCTTTTCTTGCTGTGCTTTATCTTCATAGACCATCCTGCTCCATAGGTTTCTGTTGAGAGCCACCTCCTCCCAGTTGAGGTTGAGGTTAAAGTGTCACTTTCTCAGGTGGGCTTTGATGTTGTCTTCATACTGACTGTGCCACCCACTACCACATATACACAAACACCAATAAGGATAAAAACTTTTAAGTTTTTATGCGTTTGCTGAATTATGTATTGGGAACACACTCTTGGGGATAGTCGTACAGTCTTACTAATGGTATTAGCTTTTGCTGGGCAAAGTATGCTTACACACACACACACACACACACTCAAAAATCCCTGATACACACACACCAAAATGCTCACAGTTAAGTGCGTGGGCATGCATACACAGATACATGATACACATTTAGAGTAATACAGCGTGCCTCTGTGCTGAAACGTTCAAAAGTTTCTTCCCTTGTGAAAACATTTCCTACTTGGATATACATTTAGGAACTTTAGCAGGGATTGGCAGACCAATTTGAACTCTAAACTAACTTTTCTTGATAAAATACTTTTTACTGCCTTTAGCAAGAAAAATCTCCAGGTCATCAATACTGTATGACTCTTAATTTTAAATTAAATGAGTGATCGTTTTTAGAGCCCTTTACTCTATGGCAGCCGTCCAGCCTTTACTGTGTGATGGTATACCAACATGCACTGGGGTCAGTCTGCTTCAGTCTTCACCCTACACCACAGATTATGGTCATGAATCCATCAATTGAGCTGTCTGTGCTGGACAACAAACTCATCAAACAACATCTCAGACAAATAGCCGATAATGCTGAGTTATAACTCATTTTTCTTTTCAATAGGAAAAGCATGCTCTCCACAATACCTCATAATGATACAGAATTCAGTAATATCCCCAGACATGTACCCAATGTGAAAACAAGTTGTATTGTTAAGAAGTTGTGAAACTTTGACATAATCCTTATGGCTCCCTTGGAAGCAGACAATGAAAAACTTGTATAAAACTCAAATATCACTGATTCAATGGTATGTCAATGCTCTAATTGTGCTGTGAATGTTTGGTGTCTGCAGTGACAATGTAAAAAAAATCTATTCTACATGAGCTGGCTGAAATGTCACCAAAATTAAATTAAATTAATACAGTAGAAATTGATGTGTAATGCAGGATATATTTGGCAGTCTATGCATTCAGGTGACTGTAATTGGATATGTTGTGTATACTAGTTTTGCCTTAATTCAGTCAAGGGTTTTAGGATAAAATGCTCAGCTCCTAAATTTGGAAATTGTGTCTATAGTTACCTGTTCTATATCAACACAGCACAGATTACACAGCCTTTTCGTTTGTGTGACGTCTACTCTCTGTCTGGCTCTATATTCTTTGTCCAATCTATGTTCTTTTCTTGTGCACTCAGCCTCTCTTTGTCTCCTCTTGTTTCATAATTATTTTTCAATTCTCCCTTTTTCCCTCTGTCTGTATATATGGTTCACAGTGACTCAGTGGTTAGAATTGTGACCTTACATCAAGACAAGTGTAATCATAGTTATGTCTGGGTGGATTTTATATGTTCTCTCCATATATGCGTGGTTTCCCAACTAGTGCTCCATTTTCTTCCCACACAAGACATCCAGGTTAGACGAAGGGAACTGTAAAGTTCCCTTTAGGTATGCATGTCTTTATCTGGTAGCCCAATGCATGCTGGGATAGGCTCCAGTATAACCTGTTTAGAACATGGATGGATGGAGGATGCTTGTGCTTCTTTCTCTTGGTTCTTTTGGTCTATTGCAACAACCTGCAACATTTCCAACAGCCTCAGCTCTACTCCTTAACCATAATTTGTCTGCTTAATGACCACTGAGGTGCCATGTTGAGTCATAGTGATGACATATTAAGGTTTATTCCACTGTCCAATGTAAGCCCTGGTGAAAGAGCATGGCCCATCATTTCTTCTTCCATTTAACCACTGCAGGTTTTCCTCCTCCTTTCCGACTTTCCCACCCAAAAATGTCAAGGTCTTAACAACTTTGTATGTGCACTTGGTAAAAGCAAATAAGCTCTTCACAAACAAAATGTAACCAGGCACACTTTGGTTATGACTTATTGATAACAATGCTAAGTCTAACATCTCTCTTCTTTATCTCATTATGTCCTTGGATCCAAAGAGCACCTGTCTTTTAAAATCCACTGCATTTGTAGAGTGGCACTCTTCAGCCATTCTAATGGCATCTGCTCGCTCTATAAATAGTTATTTGACTATTTATTAAGGACATAAATAAATAATTGAGTTGAAGGTTTTTACCAGGCAGAAAAAGGAAGGAGTGCAATATGTAGAGAAAGTATAAGAAGACATGCATGAAATAGGAAAATGGACCAGTAAACTAACTGGATTGTTCATGGGAAAAATAAAGAAGGAAGAGAGGCAATGAAGTAGAAGAAGTGGGTAACTTTGGAAGATGGAGAGAGAGAGAATGTGTGCTTTTTTGTGTGTTTGTTAGACTGTTTAATATATTCCTAATCTCCCTATTAGTGCTTGCTTTGGGACTTTCTGCAGTTTTAGAAAAAAGTATACTAAGAACCCAATTTTCAATTGAAAGAACATTTCACATTTTAATGTAGAAATAACGCTAGAGAAGTTCAAACACCAACACTATAGCTGCTCTGGGGAGTTGTACACACAAGCAATGTTTTTACTTTTTTGTACTTTGTCTTACCTTGTCTAAAAACGTGCACATAAGAATAAATAGTATAATTAAGGGCAGCTGGAAAGCACAAGTACAGGAGAAAATACATTTATGAACAAGAATCCAAGCCATGATTAACACAATAAAGAATATAAGAGGGTTGATGTTGGGTACTCAAGGTAGCTAACTTTGCAGGTTGACTACTCCTGTGCAACTATAAAACGGGTGAAAAATAAAAAGACATTGTAAGCCTCAAGGTCATCCAAACAGTGCGTCAGTACCTCTATTGTTAGAAGATATAAAAGCAAACCAGAAAGGGGGAAAAGACAGACAACAATTTCAGTATCAGATTGGATCATGCACTGCATGACACCCTCAAGAGTATGTCCCTTCCCAGATTTGCAATCCTACAAAAACCTTAAATCTCTCAGAGACTCAGCCAACAAAGTTAGTAAGGTTACAAAGCAGATCTGCCAAGACGGTTTGGAAAGTTCCCTCTCCAGTGAGCTGAGGCTGAGCTGAGGAGTAGTGTTGACTAGACTCTAAAACATAGATAAGTTGGACTTTTAGATAAAGATTCATGGCAGTCTGATTTGAAATATCTTTGAACAGTTGCCGTGGTTGTGTCATTTTAAGCAGGAATACTCCCTTACTGGGAACAGCACAGCCTCAGTAGTCTTTAGGACTCCATAGTGCATGCGACTTCAACTGTATTCATAGGTGATTTGAAAACACTAGTTATCTGAAAAGCTCTAGAGTTAATACATTAAAGAAGTGTGTGTGTGTGTGTGTGTGTGTGTGTGTGTGTGTGTGTGTGTGTGTGTGTGTGTGTGTGTATATGTGTGTGTGTGTGTGTGTGTGTGTATATGTGTGTCATATTCTCAAAGGCCTCTTGAACTGGATGGTGGTCGGCTGGAAATTAGAGAAGTGAGTGACTGACAATCTTACCAAAGTGGTGCCTGTGACTAGTTAAATCTTAATTGCAGAACAGCAGTGTGATCTGCAATTTTGTGCACAGTGCATGTATTTATATTGCAACATGAGTACTCATTTACCAAAATTATGGGAGACCACGCTCACATCCGAATGAGCAAGTACATATGCCTCCGACAGCACCAGTGATGATGACTGTACCGGCTTAATTCACTGAACATCCACAAGAAATTACAAGCTTCAGTGGGTTATGTGGTGTAAGTGTTTGGGCGTTTTTTATGTATTGTTTACACATTGCTGATTTTGCTGTACTCACATTATCTGTCTCAGAGAATTTATGATATGAAGATGTCACATCTGTTTTTAATGGTGCACAGCTGCATGCACAAATAGTAATCTGGGGACACGCTGGGATTTGTACTGATGATACATATCTTTGTAAAGATTAAACCACAATGCGTGCATGTGTCAGTGTGTGTGTGTGTGTGTGTGTTTGCGAGCACACTAGAGTTGCTACAGTTCAGGGCCTGTGTCTCATCTTTGTTTCTGCGGCATAATGGGCTTTGTACTGTAAGATAATACCCAAGAGACAAAACAATACTTCTGAGCTAGAGGATTGTGAAGCCGTCCCAGTTGCAGCACTGCTTTTGCTCCGAGCTACATCTATGATTGGAAAACCAGCGAAACCTGGATTTACCGGCAAATGATATTAATCGCTGCAGTGGTCCTTTTCACTTTATCATCTCCTCTCTTTTCAATCACTAAGCTCTCAGTTTCTAAGCTATTTTCTCTGTACCTCGTAATTCACTCCTACAATGACACTCAATGTCAAAATAGGTCCATCTGCAATGTTTTTCTTTATAGCAGCAGAAAAGAGAGACCTTGGCAGGATTCAGTAGTAGCCTATACCTACTGTGAGTAGCCAATTTACAATTGTCAAACCATTGATAGGCTGTTTTCTTCTTTTCTTAAATAAAAAAAGCACGAGCATATTGTTAAAAAGATACAAACACACACAGTACTTTTATACATCAATTTAAATAATGGATATCGATTCAGACCTGTGTTTCTGTAAAAACTAAAACAAACGTGTGTAGGCCTACCTGTACTTTAATTTAACCATAATTATGAGGGGTATAACAATCTTTATTTACTTTATTGTCATCCCAGTACTGACAGAGAAGTAGCCTTAGCCTACCATGTTTCTGCTTAAACTTGAAGTCAAGTTGTCCGTTCTCAAACCTAGTACACACGGCCAGCTAACAATAACCAGGGCTTTGTGTGGCTAACATTTTAGAAAGCATCATATAATTTATGTTTATATATGAATTGTAAAAGAATGCAATAGCCTATTGTATTGTTGAATAAGAAATGAAACACCATTGCTCAGTTAGGAAATGTCTGTCAAACTAAGCTCTGCTAACTAAGTTACAATCAGCAGCTAATATTAGGCTAGCTAGCTCATCAATCACATTCACCATGGCAAAATACTGTCATTTTAAGAGACACAGACAGTAAAAGACAATCTTTTTCTTTTTTTTTTAATTTCAAGCCCCACTTTTTTTACACAGCTTCACTCCTAAGCTCTCATGTCAGCAACTAGCTGTCAGTGCTGCTGAGTCAAAGATAAATCAAAGAAAGCAACCAGTGTCAACAGGAATAAAAGAGAAGTTTGCTGCCGAGTAAGTTCTTCTCTAATCTAATGTACTAGTGTAAACATAAGTGCTGTCTGTGTTTATATGATTGATGAAACTAGCTACCATAACGTTAGCTAACTGTAACAGCTAGTAGTTAGCAATTAGTTAGTAATTTGGGGGATGTTTGAGCATGCATTGTTTATCTGTTGTAAATTAAATTAGCCCTTAATATAATTCCAAGTTGTATTATGGTTGTTTGTGTCCATACAGTATGCTGTCTATAAGCTATGTTAGCTTCTGCTACTAGCAAGCTTACATGATTGCAGAATGGTATAAGAGATCTTTTTGTGTTGTTATGTTGTGTACGTTAACGTTAAGGATAAAAACATGTTTAAACCATACAAACAGAACTTGAAGCCGCATATTTGTTGTGCGATGGATTTTGAGAAATATCTCAATCTACGTATCAGCCCAAAGTGGGGGTGTTCTCTGGAGAGACATTTTTTTAACATGTTTCCACATTACAATGAATCATTTTTCTTGCCTGTGGTGCAACCATATTTGGATTATTGTTGGAGACATATTTTCATGAAGACAGTTTTACCGTAAACAAAATATGAAATTGTCCATATAGTTCTTTAAAAGGTTTGTGATAAGTTGTTGTTGCAGCCTCAGAAGTCAATGTCTCACTCCAAATGTTTAGTTTGCCACTATGATGTCCATGGAGCAATGACTGAATTAATTATTGAATCAGTATCTTTATATTACTTATTTGCTATAATGTTTTATTTGAATTAAGCAATGTTGACTTTCCACTACACCAGTGTTTCTCAACGGGGGCGGTACCGCCCCCCAGGGGGCGTTCAGAAGATGATGGGGGGCGTTGGAAGCAATATTTTGGAAAGGGGGGCGTTGAGGTGCCCTTGGGGGGCGTTTGTTTGAAAGCTAGTTTAAACCAAAGATTCACAATAACAATTCAATCAGGAGAGACTTCTTTGCAATTATGAACATATTTATTGTACATACAACATGTAAATGTACGAGTCTCTGGAGATTGGACTCCATCGAACCCAAATATCCTAAAGGGTTTAAGGAACCCAAACAAATCCCCTGATGGAGTCCAGACACTGGTGGTGGAGAATAAATAGAGGGACCATCAACAGCCAAGCCGAGATGCAACCCAGGTCCGAGGGTGACCACCCGGTGGCAGAAGGGAGGAGGCGGGGCGCCTCTATTTCCTGAAACGACAACTGCCAACCGTGGAAGAGAGAGCAGATTTAAAGCAGGGTATCAAGCTGTGATGGGCCGTCGACAAATGGTCGACCCTGATTGGTTTAACTAACAACAACACAGCTGTTCTGATTACTACTGACCAGTGACGTACCGTGAAACAGCTTATCATTATGAGTGATGGAAAGTGAATGAAGTCTTCCTTTAAGAATTACGCTGAGCTTCATTTCAATCAGGAGAGACTCTTTGCAATTATGAACATATTTATTGTACATACAACATGTAAATGTAGAGTCTCTGGAGATTGGACTCCACGAACCCAAATATCCTAAAGGGTTTAAGGAACCCAAACAAATCCCCAAAAGGACAATTAGTGAGAAAACTAGTTGCGCATACATACCTCATGAGCGCGCAGGACTCTGCAGAAACGAGAAAGCAAAGTTGACATAAAAGTACAATAACTAGCCTACCAAAAGCAGAAAGATTACTGCCCACACCATGAAAATAAAAATTTGCGCACAGCCTAATCAAATTAAACTCGGTCGCGGTGTAAACAAAACAAAACCTCGGCATACGACGCGCAAAATAAATAGAAATAAAATAATTGGGTGCCCACAATAAAAACAACTGCATACACGCGAAATAGTAACATGACTTGCCACCACAAAACCTGTGAAAATAATGCAAAATAAGAAAGGCAAATAAAAGACGGGACAGCCGTAAACAAAACTCGCAACTGCGACAAAACAAACCTCAGCGCCGGCGGCGGAACAAAGAAAGGCAAATAAAATCTGCCACGGGAACAGTGGCACTAAAAGCAAAATAAGAAAGGCAAATAAAATCGGCAATGGGAAGGGAAAAATAAGAAAGGCAAAAAATAAATGTAACTACAGATAACGAGGCACACAGCCGTTTGCAACATCATGCAATAACAGGCACCCAAGCGGTTCAAGAACCCTAGGCTATTATGCCTGAAGCCTGATGCACACGGCCGATGCAGGTATAAGCAGCTTGACCGCAGATGCGTACAATGGATAAGACTGACAGAAGCCCACAAAATACACCACCACCAGTTATATGCAAGCAACCCACCATTATGGTTTCAGGGATCTCTGGTTCCCGAGAACGTTATCGACATCCGGACGGATGAGGATGCGTGGGCAGAGGATGACCATCGTCCCAGTTGTTGCAGAGCGTCCTCGACATGCCCTGATTAGCCGCCGTAGTAGCAGCTCCTATTCTAAATGAATGCCCAGAATAATGCTGGGTGGACATCTTAGCTTTGAGGAGGACTGCATTCAACTGCTGATTAAACCAACATCTATGCATAGGAAGAACCCAGGAATCAGAAAGAGTGGAGCGAGGGAATCAGTGCGTGGTCTAAGTGACAAATAACTAATCATAGATTTGAATGGACAGAACTGTGAGTCTGTGCGAGCAACCACAATAGACAGCGCCACCTCTTTTAGAATGCTTAAGTTTCAAGCAATAATGACTAGCATGAAATACCAGATCAGAGAATGTAATATCTCTACTGGAGTTGAATGATTTTGACCTGCGTAGTGAATTCCCGCACCTAAGGAAAGCATAGAAAGCAACCATAAACACAGCCTCAAGTAACATGTCAGTAGCGGAAAATACCCCTGCCTAAGAACACCCACCAATTTATGCAATATACCCAAAGTAATAGGTTGCCTATGGTCGGGGAAGAAGGGTGAGCTTTATTGATACCCTTCAAAATTAGTTTAACAGCCGGAAAAATAAGCTAGAAACGATGATCATAACACCTGATATTAAATTGGCGGCCAGTAACCCCTCGTATATTGGGGTTTAAAGTGCGAGTATCAGTACAATAACAAATAAAAGCACAAACACTAGTAAGGAGACAGGTTTAAGGGGACACAATAACACACAGAAAAAGCAAAAGTACACCACAACATCAAGTAGCACAGCTAAGCCCTCATATACCCCTACGCTACTAAATAAGCACAACGGGATTAAACAATACACTGCTAGCTCCGTGAACTACAGGGGAAAAGGAAGGCACAGATGAGTCCGGGGCAGTAAAAAAATGACAGAACATGACCCAGGCATACTGACAAATGTTGCTCTATTAATAATGTCAACCACACTATTATCCACGAGCCAAACTTCGTACAGACCCCCAGACGCAGCAGCTATAGCAATGGGGTAAAAACAGTGAAGCGAAAAGTGGAGCAGTGGCCAGCAAACCACTGCCCTTGAAAATACCCCCAAACCCCGCGGAAGGTGCAGCATCGTTAAAACCTCAACGAATCAGAAGAATATACTACGTCTCTAGAAAAAAAAGCCATTCCAGTCATCAGAAGTCGGGACCAGACGCAAATCAACCGACCCGTCATCCAGGGACAACACATCATGCAACCCAGGCACCGAAGATGCCAAATCCAGCAACCGGGATATAAAGAAGCCTCGAATACGCGCATAGCAATTCAAATGCCCCAGCAATGAGAGCAACCGCGCAGTAACAAGACACTCAGGCACAAAGGGCCGCAATGCCGAATGCGTTCCAACTTCTCACCGGAAGGGGCCTCCATCGCGCGCGTGGGGGTGACCAGAAAACTCAACGCGTAACCGGACCAACAGTCTTAGCCTCAGACAGAGGGACACCGAGGAAAAAACACCGTCTCAATTTGCCACGACCCAACACCTATCCCCAGAGTCAACGAAAAAAAAATCCAGCAAATGAATCACCGCTGGAACCCCAACCCTGTTAAGCAGGATCCAGCAAAGTGCCTCGGAAACATGATTAAAAATACACGGGCTGCTCCGGCCGAACGTCAGGCCACACCAAAATAGTATTTGGAATCCCACCTGACGTAAAAAGAGGCCACTGCGAAGGATGTATAGGGACTATCTTAAAGGCATCAGTAATGTCAGCCGCGGAGAGCCAGGCCCCCCCTCCCGCCAACTTAATAAGTTAACCGCATCATCAACAGTGGCATAATGAAGGGAGAAAGGGACCGGTGAATGAGACTATTGATACTTAACCACGAGGCCGCAGCGTAGCCGGACAGATCAAATATAAGGCGCTTCTTCCCAGAATATTTCCCAGTCGCAACACCCAAAGGACGTGCTAAACACCCGAAAACGGAGAGGAATCAAACGGCCCCACTATATACCCTTTGCTAACCTCAGACGCAACCAACCAAGCCACCGTATCAGGGTCAGAAACAGCCGAAAAGATTCTTCGCCACATATGTAACCTCGGATCGGGAAAGCCACCCGAAACCCTTGGGAAAGCCCAGACAGCAGATGATCGACAAACACAGAATTAGGATGACTAGACAGTTCAGATGCCAACACGTAAATTTAATGGGGTAGAGGGATGGAGCTTCAATATGTCTTGGAACCAGTTTGAGTTGACCCGAGGCTTCGGCGGGCCCGGGCAGGAACCTGGGATGTGCATCCCGCAATCGCTGCAGATGTGAAGAAAACAGCAATTCCCATAAGTACACACACCTTCATTAAAATTATTACAAATCGGATTATTGTTGGGCAGTATGAACCTGGCCCCGAGCATCCACTCCAGACCGGGAAACCGCAGACCGCCCACGGTGCGACTGGGCGGGCGGTTGGCTGCCCCACACCCCAGGGCAGAAGCGAAGCAACATGTCCCCGCGCCGCAGTGAGAACACAAAATAGCTTGAGCACCCCACGACCATAACCAGGATCTCAGTGTCCAGAATTGACCAGTCCAGGCGAGCGTTGGCGCGGGCAATATGAGCGGCAGCTTTCGGAAAAAGCTCTATGGTACTGCCAAAATAGTTCCGCCCGTACCTCAGGAACAAATCGCCCACCAACGCCAGGTACGAATCCAACTCCACCCTCCGGTCGGGTACGGAACAAATAACGTCGAAATATACCCAAACGCCACCACGAACTGCCCAAAGGAAAGATCCTTGTTCAGCCGGGGTCAGCGGACTTAACCACACCCGAAACCCATCCCCGCCACCAGAGACTTATCACACTCGGGGACGGCAAAATAAGACTCACCAGATTAACATCACGGCCCTGCAGAATTTTAGAACGCACGCCTACTGGAAATATTAGCAGACACAGGGATGTAAGGCCTACCTAGGAAAGAGAGGCACAGCAGTGGCCAAGAACAATTTAAAAAAACTAACACCACACCGTGACAACAGTAAAACAACCCATAACCATCGGCCGAGTCGGGATGAGCGATCGCACCTCACCCCTGTGCGGCGGCAGGATCCGCCTTGTGTTCGACCCCACCACTGCAACGGCGTGCCACAGACGGCTGGCGACAGGCAGTCGCCAACAGCCAGCCCGCCGTGAAAGCCGCGCGAGACGCGCACGCCCGATCGAGCCGAGAAGACATCCGGTACCCCCGAAGTGAACCAGAGCCGGTCAACTAGAGCTCCACCCTCGGAGAACCCGTAAAGCCTCAACGTCCAAACACCCACCAGGACCATCCCCCGGATCCAACTCAGAATCCGACATAGCAGCCACAAAAGCACAAAAGACAGCGTAAACAGGAATGCCATGCAACCGGTCAGGAAAGCGACCACTCTATTCCTGAAACGACAACTGCCAACCGTGGAAGAGAGAGAGATTTAAAGCAGGGTATCAAGCTGTGATAGGCTCGCGAAAGACCTGATTGGTTTAACTAACAACAACACAGCTGTTCTGATTACTACTACATGGTACGTGAAACAGCTTATATTATGAGTGATGGAAAAGTGAATGAAGTCTTCCTTTTAAATTTACGCTGAGCTTCATTACATGTTTACACTTAACTACTAAAGAATAAGTAGTCTGCAACATTAAAGCTGCCAGTTTACAGCAGCGACTGGACCAGACGGGTATCCTAACTTCTCTGTGCTTCTGTCAGCTTTGTTTGGCGAGCTCGCGGCTGCCTTCATGGAACGGGACGTCAGAGCATCGTTTAAATGAGCTCTGTAGCTACTACGTGAAGATAAAAAAAGCAATCGCTGTGACGTTGTTTTCTGTAACCCCATGTAGCACAAGTAGACTTTATATTTAACCGTAACACTTTTCCAGATGGTTTATTAAACACAACGTTTCCTACTGTACCTGAAAGCAGCTTCATTTCACGGAGAAAGAGAGAAAGAAAAGAGACGCGCGAGATATCGACTGTGCGTTGTTGTTTGGCAAACAGTAGCTGTTCCATAAACCCGCAGTTCAGGGCTTATATTTGGTGTTTTAAAACTTTCTTATGGAAGCGATAGAGGAAGTGATGTTACAGTTTACTGTACGGACTCTCACACCTCCACAAAACACAGCCATGTGGGTTTGCGTTTTCTCCAAACGGTTTTTCTGCTATTTACTTCGTAAGACCGGCATAGCAAACCTAGACTCTTCTAAGCATTAAAAAGGGCTCTCACTAACTTTCAACTTATTTCTATTCGGCAGTAGGTGTCGTTCTTCAAGTCGTTTGTCATCACCAAAATACTTGCGTGCGTGCGTGCTGTGCGTGTGTGTGTGTGTGATCCTTTGATAAGTCCAGCTTGTTTTCCGTTGGAACAGTTTTTTAGATTTGAATGAAAAGTATTTGAATGTTAAATTGCTAGCTGTTTTGATTGGTACTGTTAGTGTTTGTAATAATAATAATAATAATAATAATAATAAGCATAATACATTTTATTTAAAGCTCATTTCATGACACCCAAGGTAACTTCACAAACAAAAAGGACATTCAAATTATAGTCATCTTCTAAAGGTGCTGAGGTTCACACCATGCAGCAGGCATTTTGATAATACCTAATTATAGTTTGAATGTTACATATCTAGTCGTTCTGATTGGCTGCTGTTATTTAATTTGAATGTCAAATGGTTGCATTTTTCTTTAAAACCTGTAAATATATATAATTTCTATTCACATGGCTTTTTGATACCTGGGAAACTAATACATGTGTTGTTTGTCATTCAATGATTTGATTTTTTGATTATTTTTGATAACAATAGTAACAACAATAATAGGCCTATATTGGGGCATAATCATTAATATTCGGGGCATTTAGCCTACATAATATTTGATGGGGGGCGGTAGGGACCTGGATAATGGATAGGGGGGCGCTGGCACAAAAAAGGTTGAGAACCACTGCACTACACAGTCACATCACATGCAGTAGGCTACGGAATTACTAATATTTAATCTGTTACCAGTAAAGAAAATTCCCAAAAAAAAAATTTCATTTCACATTGCTCTTTTGCTATACGTGTATCAGGCTCTCGTGGTGATTGCTTTGGTATGTGAGACATTGTACTCTAGAAGACATTGAAATAGATAGCATAATTCTTTTTTGTGATGGATGCACTGTTTATTAGAGATATATCAAGTGAGATGGGGTATTGCACTGTAACTCTACAGTACCTGTGTATTTATTGCCCTCGCTTGATGCCTCTGGAAGGCCTGTAATAGAACTGATAAACAGGGCAATTATGCTCAGAGCTCCTTTAGCTTGTATTGATAAGAACATTTGGCACTAAAACATGTATGGCCATCATTTCTCATGACAGTTTGTAGTTTAGCATGCCCCAGAATCTTACAGCTGCTGATTTAACCTAGCCAGTCAGTTTCTGAGCCACTCAGTTTGCTTCTCCAGCCAATAAGGACATTGAAGAGGTAGGAGAAGAAAGGTGAGATTACAAACCAGCCCATCAGTCTATTAGTTGTCCAGCCCACTTTTTCATGTATGTGTGTTAAGTCTTTTCAACCATCCAGTTTGCAGTTCATCCATCAGACTTTTTAACAATTCAGCCATATTGCTATAATATCTACAAGGTCATTTTATTAGCAAAACATGGTAAATGGGTTTTGCAACTAGCTAATCTGTTTTCATTTGTTAAGTGTTTAGAAAAGCAGAGTTAACACATATCCCTGCTGAATCTCCTCCTCCTAGGCTCCTAAGCTCATTGCTCATCTGGTCATGATTGGAGAAAAGCACTTGACTGTCAAACAATGCTGTTTCCCATCTGTGAGTACCATAATTGAAAGCAGGCTGCACACATTCAATTGTAATTTGTAACAGAGGAATTGGTTTTGACTCCTAGTTCCCGCTGTGTTGTGCTAGCATGTTTGTGTCATGTATGTGTTTTTTTAAGTATGTTGTTGGCTCCTCCTGTACCAGCTTTACAATGGTAATTGGGAAACATGAGATGCCCTTCAGTGAAATGTTGTCCACTGGGCCTTTGTCATAACAGAAAAACTTATGTGAACTGGAAGTGATACCCCCCTATCAAATCAACTAAATTCAAAATTGTATTGGCCACCTATTTAGGGCTACATAGACTTCAAAAAGCATATTTGTCTGAATTGGTTCTCAAGCTCAAAACTCTAGAGTGAAGCAGCATCATTTATGCTCATTATCCCACAAACTCTTCCATTGCACTGTTACTAGTGGGGGATGCCATTTGACAGACATATTCCAGCTATGTGAGTATTTGCCCTCTTACCTGCATACGTATTGGGGGATTATGTGGCATTGTAGGCTTAATATAAGGTTTCAGTAATGGATTCTCATCTCTGTATGTATGTATGTATATGTATGTGTGTGTGTGTGTGTGTGTGTGTGTGTGTGTGTGTGTGTGTGTGTGTGTGTGTGTGTGTTTGTGAGAGCGTTTGATGCAAAAACAAAGAAACCCTCTGTGTGCATGTGTGTGGTCTGAGTCTTTGTGATGGCTGAAAGGTTTTAGAGTCCACAGGGACTGGTTTGTCAGTCTGAATGACAACTGTGAATGCACCTGTCATCATCCTTTGAATATGCTCACCATTACTAGCAAGATAGAAACCCAGAGTAACTTGGGCTTATTTGTGTTTGTTTGTAGTGGTAATAATGTACTGATGATAGTTCAGGTAGGCTCTGTGACCTGCTTCTTTGTGAATGTGAACGTTTGTGTGTGTGTTGGAACGTGCATCCCCATGAACACATTTTGCCAGCCTTTCTGCCTTCTGTCCTAACACTGGGCTGCACAGACTGGATTGTACTGAAGCCCCTAAAGAGACAAACATATATAGATACAGATCTTAAAACGGTCTCCAGCAGCTCACCACAACAGATGGTTAAATTCATCTTAACTATCTCGGAATTAGAAATATGGATTTCTGTTCCTTCAATGTTGGAGTATGGGGAAAAGGAAGTGTGATGGAAGAACTACTGGTTCATGTGGCAGATGTGGAGAAAAGTGGACTGATGAGAAAGAGAGTAAGGGAGTGGAAGGTTAAATGAGCAAGTGCAATGTAATGTCACCTGCACGCTGCTATAGTTGCAGCAGATTAGTAGAATTCACTTTCAAATCACCATAGTAAATATCCCTGTCCGTGATGAGATTGATCATGTTGCTTCTGAAGTTAATCTGTTAGGTCCAAGTGGAAGTGTTAGTGCAGTATGATGTCAATCTAGTGGTGCATTTTTATGACTGTATACTGTATAACTGACTTATATGACAATATGAGTGCTGGAATCTACTGTGGAGCCTTGCATTGTTGTTGTAGATTTTGCTTGTAAAATATTAGTTAATTTTATTTATTTCATTTAATTTTAGTGCAGTGTAGATGATAGCCCTTTGACATACAGTACCTAATCTCATTCCGAAATCCTTTCAATTCAAAGCACGGTTTCTAAAGGATATCAAGGATGAGCTACTGTACTGTACATTTGTGCAGATGACACTGTCATTCTACATGAATCATAAAACTCACTTACATTGCACTGTAAATGCAGAGCCCTCACACATTTGTTCAGGAAAGTGCTGAACTTTGAGGGACAGGATCAACAAAAGATTACATAAACATATATCAGGCTCCACTATCTGCCTCCCATCAGCAATCTCTCTTTCACATTTCCTGTTTCCGTGCACTGGCAGTGAGAACCTTTATGAATCATTGGTTGTTAATGGGACATTGACTATTCCAGTCACAGCAGGAGTGAGGGGAGGGGGCAGCTGGGAGTCCCATGGGGACCCAGACCTGTGGCAGATCCATTATTCATGGTTCACCATGGGCTTGTAGCGAACACTGACACCCGACCTGTCTAAATCAAACAGCGGCAGTGAGTTTAATGCCCCTTGGGGAATGCGAGGCTCAGGTAAAGGTGGGGAGGGTGGATGGGAGTAGTGGGGGTGATGGTGAGGGTCAGATCAGAAAGGAAAGGAAGGAGGGGTGAAGAGGAAGAAAGGGAATGGCCTCTCTTCTTACTCCAGTGGCTCTTGCTTGAAAGCTGTCAGCACAGTAGCTGCTATAACAACCCCTCTCCTGTGCTTTGGTATGCTGGTTCTTTCTTTTTTTTATTTCTTTCGTCAACACTGCTTTTTGCTTCTTCTTTTATATTTTGATGTCTCTATAAGTCTAATCATAAAACCTCATGCTGCTTTCCTTATTGGAATACACAAGCTTTTCTTTGTGGATCACCTTGCACAACGTCTGTCAAGTGCTGATAAACTTTACATAAACTTTAACTTTAAATTTCAACAGAGTAATCCATTGAATGTTTTGATTTTCTGTTTGTGCTTTGCTAAACTCTGAAACGTTTAATGTTCACTGTGCAGACACAGTACATTCATTGTGTCTGCACATGCACTAGTGTGGATTTAAATTAACCTTCTGTCTTTTTTGTCTGCATCAAAGATCTCAATCACAGTTAAACCTTGGATAAAACTGTAGTCTATAAATAATACTATACAAGGCAAATGAAATGGGAGGCTAAAATATTGTATGTGTATGCAAAGGTGTAGTTTGGGGGAAGAGTTTTCAGCGACTACACTGAAGACTCAGTAAGCCTTCAGAGTGGATGTTACAATTATGTAATGGAAATCAGTGAGACCTCACTGGTGTCCTCTCTGTCATTGCTATGCAGGAGAGTTAGTAGTAAGGCTCCATTCAGCCCCTGAGTCAGAAAGTGACACTGTATTGAAGCCAAGCGCTAAATACCTAACAAGTCACTGATTGCCTTGTATACACCAGCATTAGTATGAGATAAAATCACATTCAGTGGTGTCAAAGCAAGTCTTGCAAGTCTTGCTTGCACAAATATTCTGTGTAACCTATATATTAATAAACATGCTTGTGCACAATTGCAAACACATCTGCATGATATACAGTAAAGTGTTCAATGGCTTCATGCAAGAAAAACAAACTGTATATCATAAGAGTGGCCATCTTCTTTGAATTAATTCCCTGCTCTTGTTGCTACTGAGCTGAAAAAAACCCTCACTAGCAAACCCCCTTTAGATACATTTTCCCTTGATAACTTGTGTAACAGGTCATTACTGCCTTGTTTGTGCATTTCTGGTTTTCCTTGAGTAATTGTATAAAATCAGTGAAAGCATGGCCATGGCACAACTACATTAATAGTGCTTTATTATTCCCTGTTTAGATATGGAATCTAATGAATCCAGAGACTGTTTTGGTTCGTACATGACGCACAACTCATTTCCCACAGACAAAGAGCCCCTGAAGTCCCTTGTAATTACCCACACCCAGAGATGTTGAGTTTGTGGGTTGCATCTTTATCTCCTTCAACTCGACACATCCCATGGGGAGCCCCTCCTGTTCTCACTGAAAACTCCTCATTAATGTGTAGCATTTTCTTTGATCTTGCATCATTGCTAATTTAAGTCAAATTTCCTGAATTTGCTCATTAGATAACCATTAGCTTGTTTCCACATAATTTGACATTGCAATCAATAGTCAAAGCACATGATAGTAATTCAAGCAGGTGTGCTGTGGATGCTGTGTGTTTGGTCGCTATATTATCTGTGATATTCATAATTATTTAGTACTTTACAATTTAGCACTTTTGAAATAATTATTTCAGAGGCAGTAAGTAAGAACTTGATTAACCAGGGGAACTTGTCCTTATTTGTCTGTTCTGTCTTGCCAAATGTGTAAGGTTTTTGAAAATGTATTTTCTGGAACAGTTTTTGGGAAGATAGCCAGTGGCACTCAATCAGTAGAACCAGCAGCTATAATCCGGTATGCACCGTGCGTACATTCTTTTCAAATTGATTTTGTACAGTGGGGAGTTCTGGATTTTGGGAGCCAGTCCATCATCTCCCATCTCTCTTACAATAACAGGAATGCATGGTACATGCATGGTCAGTGTGGTTGGTAGAGCCGAGAGTGTGGGGGGGGTTTCTTAGCACTGCTTTGAGTGCTTTCATAAATGTGTTAATGCCAAATCCAGGGTACAGCGCGCTGGACATTGGTTTATTTTACCCAGAAAACATGTCTGACAAAACTTTGCACGTTCGCCCCTCAGTGGCTTATTTAGATATTTTTGTTTTGTTGAAATTCAATACAAATATGACTACATATTTTTGACCATGTGTGAAAGTATGGATATTGTGTAAGAATGTGTGCGTGAAGATGTATTTGGCCTTCTGCATGACACTAATGAGCTACTGTATGAGAGCTGCAATGAGGATTGTGTAAACCCGGCCTGTTTGTTGAAATGCGTTTGGTAGACTAATAAGAGTTTTTTTGGTGGTTTTATATCAGTACGAGGGCGGACTGGCTATCTGGCATACCGGGCACTTTCCCGGTGGGCCGACGTGCTTTTTGGGCCGAAAGCCGATATATATATTTTTTTTATAAATTTTTTTTTTTGTCCGGCCCATAAAAATGGTAGGCCTATATCGGCGGCCTATTGTTTTTCCAATTGACACTGGGCTGGCCCAAAGCTAGGGGTGGGCGATATGGACAAAAAATAATATCTCGATATTTTTTCAGATTTTGACGATAACGATAATTAGATGATATCCTTTAAAAATGTGTTTTTAAAAGTCTGAGTTACTTAATCACTAATGATGATAATGGGCACAATGTTGAATGAAAACAGTTCTTATTTATTTTCTTTTAAAATAATTCTTTAAATTTAAGTATTCAAGTAAAAACAATTCAAAGACAAAATGCTAATACTATACTAATTGAACTAATATAGGAACATTGAACTCTGAGTACACATTCAGTTCTTCACCTCTGCTGTAATGTAAATTGTGCAGCATACAAGCCAGATGAAATCATAACAATAAACAAAGGGCTCTGTTCTGTAACATATTGCACATCACCATGTCCTTATTGGAAGCAGTCCTGGAGATGAGACAGGGCAGTGTCAGGCCACGTTTTGATAGTCCTTCTACTTGGCTGTATAGTCGTTCTGACCGGGACTTATGCTGGGATCAAGGTTTAGTTTATGTGATCTTGGGTGTGCATCTGCAAGGCTAGAATAGTGATAGAGATCATGGAGAAGAAACGCAAAGGAGGTGCAGAGAAGCTGCGTGAGAAAAAGAAACAGACCCTTCAGGCAGACGCTGCCAACTGTGTCAAATTGACAGACATGTTTTCGGCAGCAGCAGGACCTTCATCAGCTCCTGTGGCTGATGATAGTGGAGGAGGAGACTCAGGAGGAGATGGACAGAGATGAGGGAGTGCGGGTAGAACCTGCGGTAAGCAGAACCCCCCTTAAAACACAATTGCCCCTTGATAAAACTGAGAGAAAAACAAGTGGTGGACAAACTGTTGATGATAACACTACAACAATAAAAGAAGTAGGCATGCTATAATGTATGATTGCATTAGTTTGGCTAAGTGCACAGGTATCTGAGTCTTGACTGATGATGTTCTCACCATTTTATTATTATTAGGCTATATTAGCCTACCTTCATTCAACAAAGTAGCCTACATCTTAATAATAAGCAAAACACCACCTTAAGGTTCATCGAACCTTAAGCTTGTACTTTTTACTTTACATTTGTGTCTTTAAAGTAGCCTAGATAAACGTTGCACATCATGCAAACTTTCTTAACGAGAATCTGCATTGTCAGACAAAAACTCATGATAGACCTCTTCAAATTAAAGCATGGGGCCTCTTCACTTGTGAAATGATAAAAAAAAAAATATATATATATATATATATATTTATATATATATAGTTTATTTTATGATTCATGAGGAGTATACCGTTTTATTATAGGATTTACTATATAAATATACAATACATATACATATACAAACTATATTATATTATTACTTTTTTTAAGTATTTAATGTGTCAACTCTCACTGATTCTTGCTTACTCATTACATGGCGTTAGTTAAGGAGTAGGAGTTGGTATACATATTCAGGGGAGCGTAAGGATGGGTGGTATTTGTGATCTTATGTGATGGGCCAGTCTGGGCCAAAATGCCAGGTCCAATTTTTGGTCCCAGTCCGTCCCTCTATCGGTAACGCTAGTACAAAACAAAACATGATTCACTCTCTCGTTCGCTGGCTTAGTAGACTGTGTATATGCATGCCTGGGAACCTACCTACTAGTGGGTTGGTGGTTCTTGTGCATACTATAAAATAGAATCCTGCCGGCGCTACTGCACTCAATGTTTCATCAAATCCGAAGTGTCACTTCATTGAGCTTGTCACTAGCTATGTTGCTCAGAATAAATACGCAATAATATGCATGCAGCAGTCTAAAGAATTTCGACAAGGCACAGCCAAGAAAAGTGCCTTTAATTTAAACTTTCTTCTAAGTGTTGAAAGGCTCTCATACTCTATGCAGATATGCAGCCGCAACTGTAACACAAAAGGCTGAGAGAAAAAGAAAAGAAGAGGAAAAGCAATCAGTGTACCAATCAAAGTTGAAAGGAGTGTGCCTCTTTTTCAAGCAGATTTAGATAATGATGAGGGAGAAATTGTCTTACATAGAACCAGGGAAAGTCATTTTCATGCAATTTTGTCGTCGTTGAGAGGTCAGTGTTTAGAACAAGGCATAACAGATTACAGTGGTGGTAGCCAGGTGCTCAAATATCTGCTTTGGCCAAGGATTATCAATCATAAAAACATAAAAGAATATGGACATGTTTATCCTCTCCTCTCCTCTCATCTCCTCTCCTCTCCTCTCATCTCCTCTCCTCTCCTGCTTTCCATCCATTGCTGATTAATGCATTTGACAAACCACTGAGACAGAAAGGTCATTAATAGCTACTCAAAGCAGAGAGATATCATGGGAACCCTTGTTGTGAGAAAATGACGCATCTTCAACACTTCTGCACACTGTTTTCTAAACACTCTCAGGCGGGAGAGACTTTAACTGGCAAGACAAGGCAAGGCTAGGGGAAGGGGAGGAGGGGGTGGTCTGTTCCCTGGGTGCATGGGTAAAGGCCTCTGCTTCTGAAACAGTTAGCCCACAAAAGCCTAATCACCAAATGACATGATGATCCAGCTTACAGTGGCAGACTGACAATGAAAGTGTGTTCCATTCCTTCAAATACACCATGTGTCTCAAACAATGTGCATACACACACTGTGTGT